>NW_006408529.1:1719891-1721876 GCF_000296735.1 Chrysochloris asiatica
GCTATGAGTCGGAATCGACTCCAAGGCACATAACAACAACAACAACAACAATCTTCCCTTAAACCTCAGAAAATTTATGGCTTATGTAGGGCAACTTCTCTATAAACTTGTTACAAAGTTTCACTAATTTCAGAAGTTGTCTACAGGGTATACCCATGGTGGACAAACACAGGTTTCATCTGTGTTTCCTAAGTACAACAGATTAGGAATAAGGAGAGGAGGACGAACTCTGAATGTTTAGACACTGAAAACCTAATGAATAGCCATGCAACAATGACAGACAGACAGCATTAGAGTATAGAATAATGTAACATGATAAATAGTATCAGAGTATTGTCAGATATTGTGCCAGAATACGAGCTCCTCAGAGAGGAAGGCCCTAAAAATATGACTGTTAGAGCTGCTTCCTCATAGTAGAGTAGACCATGATCACACGAATGGAGTAAAGCTTTCAGAACCTTCATTTTCTGATGTTGCAAATCTTAAAATGAGCAGATACAGCTGTAAATATCCATTAATAATAGAATATGGAATATATAGTGTATGGATCTAGGAAAATTGGATGTTGTCAAAATGAACTGGAATACATAAAGTTCCTAGACATTAGTGAGCTGAAATTGACAGGTATTGGGTATTTTGAATCTGATAATCATAAGGTTTACTATGCCAGGAATGATAAATTGAATGGGAATGGCATTATATTCATCATCAAAAAGAACATTTCAAGACCTATCTTGAAGTATAATGGTGTCTGTGATAGGATCCTATCCATATGCCTACTAGAAAGACATATTACCAAGAAGGACCAGTCTCTGGAGAAGAACATCATGCTAGATAAAGTGGAGGGTCAGACAAAAAGAGGAAGACTACTAATGAATGAGGTGAATTGACATAGTGGCAGCAGCAATGGGCTCAAGCATAGTAACAATTATGAGGTTGGCACAGAACCAGGCAGTGTTTCATCCTGTTGTGCATAAAGTTGCTTTGTGTCAGAACTGATTGGACAGCACCTAACAACAACAAACAAGGAAGGCCAAGGAATCTTGCTAATGTAGTGGAAATGATCTGGGCTGCTACCCCAAAGATCACCAGCTACTCTGCAGGAGAAAGATGAGGCTTTCTGCTCCTGCAAAGATTTACAGTGCTATGAGTTAGAATAGACTCCATTCACACAACCACCACCATCACAATGAAAACCAGTTAATACCACTATTATTCATGTTAACTTACCAACCACTAAAATCAATTATGATCAAATTTAGAATTCTACAAACTTATTCATTCTGAACTTAATCAAACATGCAAACAAGTTGTACTGATAACCACTGGTGATTGGAATGAAAAGGTTGAAAACAAAGAGGAGGGATCAGTAGTTAGAAAATATGGCCTTCACAATAGAAACAATGCTAGAGATTGCATGATAGAATTTTGCAAGATCAATGACTTCTTTTTTTGAAAATACCTTTTTCAATCAACATAAAAGATGGCTATATACATGGACCTCACCAGATAGAATACACAGAAATCAAATTGACTACTTCTATGGGAAGAGATGGTAAAAAAGTTGCATATCATCATCCAAAATCAGATGAGGAGGAGATTATAGAACACACTATAAGTAACTCATATGCAAGTTCACGCTAAAGCTGAAAAAAATTAAAACAAGTTCAAGAGAGCCAAAATATGACCCTGAACATATCCCACCTGAATTTAGAGATCATCTCAAGAACAGATTTGATGCATTAGACACTAGTAACTGAATACTAGAAGAGTTGTGGAATGACATCAAGAATATCATACAAGAATAAAGTTAAAGATCATTAGGAATAAAGTTAAGAAGGAGAAGATCAAAATGGATGTCATAATAGAATTGCTGAGCATCATAGAGTTGCTAAAGCAAATGGATGAAATAAGGAAGTAAAAGAACA
Source organism: Chrysochloris asiatica (assembly GCF_000296735.1). Classification (NCBI taxonomy): domain Eukaryota; kingdom Metazoa; phylum Chordata; class Mammalia; order Afrosoricida; family Chrysochloridae; genus Chrysochloris; species Chrysochloris asiatica. The sequence continues at coordinate 1,721,820 of NW_006408529.1, forward strand.
AAGGACAGCTTGAGAAGAAAAAATCAAGTACTATAATGAAGTGTGCAAATACCTGAA
>NW_006408529.1:1722430-1723910 GCF_000296735.1 Chrysochloris asiatica
TTTGATAATAAAATCTTAAAACTGACTGCAACAGTTGTTTCATCAGGAAACTACCAGAGGTTCAAATCAGATTCAGAGGAAGATGTGGAATGCAGGACATCATTGATGATGTCAAATGGATCTTGGCTTAAAACAGAATACAAAAAAGATGTTTTCCTGTGCTTTTTCGGTTATGCAAAAGCTTTTGACTCTGTAGTTTATGACAAACTATGGACATCACTTTGGAAAATGAGTATTCCAGAACATTTAATGGTGCTCATGAGGAACTTGTACATAGACCATGAGGCAGTCGTTCAAACAGAAGTAGAGGACTTTGAATGGCTTAAAATTAGGAGAGGTGTGCAGTAGGATTGTATTCTTTTACCATATTATTCAATCTGTACACTAAGTACATAAGTTGGAAAGCTGCATTATATGAAGAACATGGCATCTGGATTGGAGAAAGACTCATTAACAACCTGCAATATGCAGATAAGGTGAATTTGCTGGCTGACAGCAAAGAAGACTTGAAACAATTACTGATAAAGATCAAACACCATGGCCCTCAGTGTATAAAGAAAACAAAAATTATCACCACTGGTCCAATAATTAACGTTATTTTAAATGGAGAAAAGATGGAAATTGTCAAAAAACTTCGTTTTGCTTGGATCCATTATCAACACTTATGGAAGAAACAGTCTAGAAATCAAGTGGTATATTGTGCATACAAACCTGCTGGAAAAGAACTCCTTAAAGTGTTCAAATTCAAAGATGTTAGTTTGAGATCTAAGGTGCGCCTGACGCAAGCCATGGTATTTTCAATAGCTTCATATGTGTGTGAAAATTGGACTATGAATAAGGAAGTAGAAGAATTGATGCATTTGTGTTATGGTGTAGGAGAAGAATATTAAAGTACCATGGACTTTACAAACCATGGATCAAACAAATCTGTGTTGGGAGAAGTATAGTTAGAATGTTCCTTAGAAGACAGGATGGTAAGACTTAGTCTCTGATACTTTTGACATATTTTCAAGAGGGACCAATATGGACAGCATGCTTGCCAAGTGGATTGGCAGCAAAAAAGAGCCTATCCCCAATGAGATGACTTTGCACAGTGGTAGAAGCAATGGGCTAAGGCTTAGCAAAGATTTATGGGGATGGTGCAGTATTAGGCAGTGTTTCATTCTGTTGTACATAGGTTCTCTATGAGTTGAATCCAGCTCTATGGCACCTTAAAATAACAAATCCTTGAATTTTGTTAAATATTTGATAGTATCACTTACTTTAAAATTGTATTTTTCTCCATGATACACCACCTTCCCAGAAACCAACAATGGCTTCCCCCTACCCCCCTTTAGTATGGTTTCTTTTTCTTAGTCTTTTACAGTAGTGGTCCTATGCAGCATTTCTCTTTTTGTGACTGACTAATTTCACTCAGCATAATGTCCTTAAGGTTCATCCATGTTATGCGGTGGCTTGCCGTTTCCTTGTTATTCTTCAA
>NW_006408529.1:1728367-1729793 GCF_000296735.1 Chrysochloris asiatica
GACAATATCATTAAAATAACATGAAAGTAAAATTTTGCTAAAGATAATTCAAAACCATCTACAACAGTACTTTGACAGGGAACTGTCAGAGGTTCAAGTTTGATTCAGACAGGGATGTGGAACAAGATATGTGATTGTTGAAGTCATATGGATTTTGGCTGAATGCAGAGAATACTGCAAAGATGTTTACCTGTGTTTTATTGACTATGCAAAGGCTTTTGACTCTGTGAATCGTGACAAGATTTAGGTATCATCGTGGAGAATAAGTATGGCAGAATACTTAATTGTACTCATGAGGAACTTGTACATAGACAAAGAGTCATTTGAACAGAACAAGGAGACACTGAATGATATAAAATCAGGAAATACAATTGTGCTAGGTTTGTATTCTTTCATCATACTTATTTAATCTGTATGCTGAGCAAATAATCTGAGAAACTGGATGATATGAAGAAGAACATGGCATCAGGATTGAAGGAAGAATCATTAAGAAGCTGCAATATGAAGATGATTCAACTTTACTTGCTGAAAGTAAAGAAGACTTTAAATATTTACTGATAAAGATCAAAGACCACAGCTTTAATAATGGGTAGCACCTCAATGTGAAGAAAACAAGAATCCTCACCACTTGAGCATTAAATAGCAACATGACAAATGGAGAAAAGATGGAAGTTGGCAAAGACTTAATTTTACTTGGATCCACCACCAATGTTCACGAAAGCAGCAGTCAAGAAAATAAACGAAGTATTGCACTAGGCAAGTCTGCTCCACAGACTTCTCTAAAGTGTTTAAGGTCAAAGATGTCAGTTTGAGAACTAAGGTATGCCTGAACTAAGCCATGGTATTTTCAATGACCTCATATGCATATGAAAGTTTGACAATGGATAAAGAAGGCCATAGAAGAATTTATGCATTTGAGTTGTGGTGTTAGAGAAGAATATAAAAAATACCATATTTCCAGAAGAACAAACAAATCTGTGTTGCAAGAAGTGCAACCAAAATGTTCCTTAGAAGCCAGAATGCCCAGATTTCATCTCTCATACTTAGGGCATATTATCACAAGAGACTAGTCCCTGGAGAAGGATGCCATTTTTGGTAAAGTGCAGGGTCTGTGAAAAATAAGAAGACCCCCCCCAATGAAAAGTGTAGGCACGGTGGCAGCAGAAATGTACTCACTAATACCAGTGAAGATGGAGCACTAATACCAGTGAAGATGTGTTTTATTCTGTTATGCATAGCGTCACTATGTGTAGGGGACCTGCCTCGACACAGGTGTTTGGTTCACGAGCTGGAGATATCTGGCGGTGGTAAAGATATAGAAAGAATACACAGAAAGACACAAAGAGGGAGACAAAGAGACACCCCGAAACCAGAGTGGATGCAGGACTGGCATCAGGCAGATCCTGCATTGCAAACATCTCAGCCA
>NW_006408529.1:1730948-1732017 GCF_000296735.1 Chrysochloris asiatica
GTAAAGATTTATAGCCTTGGAAACCCTGTACAGGGTCACTATGAGTTGGAACTGACTCGATGGCACTTAACAACAACAATAACAACCCCTCGCTAACTGGTGAGGGTTTGGGAGACACAGCCTTCAAAAGTCTATAGATCTAGAAGAAGAAACAATAGTTTCCCATTTTGATATTTTTATTTATTAAAGGTTCCTGTGATGTTGTAACAATACTTTTTTAATTGCTGTCTGTAATAGTTAAAATATCAGTCAGATTGACAGAGCCTTGATTCCTAGTTGTTTGGTGATTACGTAGTGATGAAAGATGGCAGTTATGTAATGGTCATCCAGGATGTGATATGATATGATAAAACAGTAAATGGATTAAGGGTGGTCTGCAATACCCTTAATCCTATCAAATCCTGATCTAAGGCAAGGGAGTTTCCTAAAGGTTTGGACTATAATATCTTTTATTTTATAAAGGATGACAGGAGAGAGAAGTGAATACAAAAGGATTTATCACCAAGAAAAAAGAGTTGTGAGTGGATGTGTCCTTTGGACTTGGCATCCCTGCACTGTGAAGCTTCTAGATCCAGGGAAAGATTGATGCCTAGATATATGTAAGTATCCAAGGAATGCTGGGTCTGCAGATCCTGAAAGGAGACAAAGAACTTCCTTGAGTCTATATTTACGATTTAGACTTCCAGTTTCCTACACTTTGAGAAAATACATTTCTGTTTGTTACAAACATCCTTTTGTGTCTTTCTGTTATACCAGCACTAAATAAGATACCCTCATATACTGTGATTTATAAATAGAAATTATTATTTTAAATCTGTACTTGTTCATGTGCCCTGGCAACAGCTTTTAACTAAAATGTCAGCATTTCAAACTCACTACATCACATGAGAAAAATGTAGCAGTCTGCTTTTGTAAAGATTGGTTATTGTGCTATGGAGTAGGTAAAGACTAATAGCAACACTGTATAGGGTTTCCAAGGAGTGACTAAGTTTAAACCATCAACCTTGCAGTTAGCAGTCCAGTGCTTATCCTACAGAAAGATTTGTTGTTGTTAGCTGCCATCAAGTTG
>NW_006408529.1:1732737-1738305 GCF_000296735.1 Chrysochloris asiatica
GGGGGGTCTTCCTCTTTTTCTCTGACCCTCCACCTTACCAAACATGACATACTTCTCCAGCGACTGGTCCCTCCTGATAAAATGTCCAAAGTATGAGAAACAAAGTTTGGCCACTTGGCCTCTAAGAAGCACTCTGGCTGCACTTCTTCTATAGTCTCCCTTACTCGTTGTCTATTCTTCTGCAATTCTTCTATAGTCTCCCTTATTCATTGTCTAAGTTTTCCATGCACATGAGAATACTGAAAATACTGTGGCTTTGATCAGGTGTATATTAGTCTTCAAACTGATATCTTTGCTCTTGAATACTTTAAAGAGGTCTTGTCCAGAAGATTTGTGTAATGTACTACATTGTTTGATTTCTTGACTTCTGCTTCCATGAGTGTTAATTGTGAATCCTTATAAAATGAAGCCTTCATCAACTTCAATCTTTTTTTCTATTTATTTTCATGTTACTCTTCATTTCCAGCAAACACAATTGTATCCCAGGTCACTAATGACTCTTCCTCCAACCCATATGTCATGTTCTTACAGTCCAGTTTCTATGTTTTCTCAGCATACTGACTAAATAAGTATGGTGAAAGAATACAACCATGGTACACAGTTTTCCTGATTTTAAATGATTCAGTATTCTCTTGCTCTGTTCTTAGTCTATGTACAAGTTTCTCATGAGCACAACTGCATATCTGGAATACACAGTCTTCACAATGTTAATAGTAGTTTGTCACGATCCACACAATTGAATGTCTTTTTTATAGTCAATAAAACACAAGTAAACATTATAGAAAAATTTAGAGCCTTGGAAACCTTATCCAGAAGTTCTATGTCCTACAGGTTTATTTAATGGCTATGATTATATACATGAATGTTTTAAAATAAGTTATGTGATTCCTCATGGCATGACAATTTGAGTTTAATGCTTTATGCAATGACACTCATTTTTTTTTTTTTTGAGATTTTACTAACTGTCATTGGAAAACTTGATTTGTAGTATGGAAATGTACTACTTTCTATTGCAAAATCATTCTCTATCTTATTTTAAAACCATGATGCAAGTTCACTGACAATTTAAGCTGAGAATTCTTAAATTCAGTTTTTTTTTCTTTGGGTTCAGCTTTCTTAGTTGATTTAAAAACATTTTTTATGAGCAATTAAAAATCACATTAAATGTTATTTCTTCTTTAAGGAACTTTTTTTTTTTTTTTTAAAGTAGGATCAAATTTAGAATTCAGAGAGCTATATTATTTTAGTATTTAAGTACTGCTTAGGAAAAGTCCTTGTCTTATATCCTGAATATCTGTGAATGCCATCTGACTTGGAAGGCACACCTAAAACCAAGAAACAATCAAAGGGTGATTTTTCTGCCCCCACTCACTGTGACTAAGAGGGAGTGTTTTTATCTTCACAATAAAAGGAAATCTCATTTATTTGGAAAAGGTTTCCAGTGTTGTTGCCACTCAAATAACTTAAGGAGAGATTACAGTAGCAAATTTTGTTTAAGAAATTAGGATAATTTTATGTATTATGAGTTGTCTTTTTTTTTTTTTTAAGTTAACATTAAGGGGCAGATTTATTTTAAGTAGCAATGTTTGAAAAGTTCTCAGTAATCTATCAATAGACTGTTTACAAAGGCCATTTCAAGCCTCATTTTAATGTCCCAATTTCAAATTTACAATTTGTGCTGGTTGCTTTCACTAGCTGAATGTACTGACAAGATTTTTCATTACTTTTTACAAATAGATGTATCATTTTGGTGACTTTTGTCTTTCTCAAGACTCAAAAGGACAAATAGGTTCAGATGTTGGCTGATACATAGTTGGAGTATTTTCTTGTGATAAATTAATATGTTATAGAAGCTATGGTATGAAAAAGCATTTTCTTTACTGTTTCCTGCCAAATTGATAATTCCTATCTGTGTCCTCTAAAAAGATAGGGTTTTTTGTTTGTTTGTTTTTCCAAAATGGATCACAGTCATCAATTGTTGCCGCATTCATATGTTGACAAATGCATTTTTGCTTGAATTGGTCATAGTGAAAATTTAAGTTATCAAATATAAGGAACTCTGTTTACTGCTATAAATAGGGTAATATTTTTGGGAAGAAATTTAAAATAGGAAGAGATAGAAATAATATATTCAAACAATAATAAATCAATCTCAGGAAAAGTAACAATTTAGTACTTCAAAAGCTTCGTGGTGAAATACATATTATGATTTTATTGCTTAGGTTAGAAAGAAAAATATAGGGAATACAAATAAACTCACTAGTTAGTAGAAAAATAAACAGTAAATCTTTTGTTTGGGGTATGTGAATAACGTGGCTGAAATATTTTCAGAAAATTGTACTAATATCATGAATATAAATTATTTGAATTAAGAAGAAAGTGGATAATGATAAAAAATTTTAAAAATAATTTACATATTGTACTCTATTTCCTCCTCCTCTAGATCTTTCTTTTGTCCTCTGTTTTCTTATTTCATGTTGTTTTTGTTAAGTGCCTACAAGTCAGTTCTACCTCATAGTGACCCTGTATAGGGTTTCTGAGAGTTTAAACATCTTTGTAGGGGCAGAAAGCCTTATTTTTCTCCCAGAGGCATATGGTGAGCTCAAACTGTAATCAAAAGAGGCAAAAAGTTGGAAGAATGATACGTAGAACCTTAGAAGAAAGCTAGAAGGACATCATTCTTAAAATAGATTTCTTACATTATTAAGTTTTGATCATCAAGTTACCCTATAAACTCCTTTACTTATTTCTATATCTTTTTACCACTTTCATATTGAAAGGAAAGAAGGGGGAAAAAAATGTCTTTATTTTTAGGTTACTTTTGCTAATACAATAGGGACTCCCATATGAAGTTATAGGTTTATTAATGTCTCATTGTTTTTGCTGTTTCCCCCTCAATTATCCATGAAAACAAAATATTTTTGTCTTATTATAAACATCCAGAAGTTCACTTATTTTTCATTTCAAGGATTTGTGTAGACTCTGCATAAGAGGCATAATAGGTTGAATGGGGAAACCAGGAATGAGCAGTTTGAACCCTGAATTACCAGGTGTCTCCTGGTCCTGAATGAATCTAGAACCTCCCTTTCTACCATGAATCTTCTTTCTTAGACCTAAATGAAGGTAGTACAGCCACCTCACAGAACTTTTGATGGGATGAAATTAAAGAATAAGTGTTTGACATATATTCAGAAAATTGAAAGATATTATAAAATGATAAGTCATTGTTATAGTTAAATAAATATTTTAGGTTATCTCATTTTTGTTTTTTTAAATCTCCAAATTGTTCTTTCTTGTTTAGCATTTACCTTTAAGACTTCCTAAGAACAATATTGATTTGAAATTCTATTACTTACATATGAGGAGGCTTCAAAAAAATTTTTTTTAATGTGAATGGAAAGATAATGTGATTTTTCCAGGAATTTTTGAAGCCTCTCACATATACTTCATTGTGCTTGTCAAATCCAGTGAGGAGTTTTAATTAGAAAATATAAAGAAAAAAAAAGCTTTCTGCATAAGAGAAACACTAAGTTATAATTATCCAGTAAATAAACCTAGCATTATTTTAACCTTTTCTAGACAATCAATTGAAGATCTTTGTTGTAAAATATTAGAAAAAAATTAATTTAAAATTATATTAATCATTATTGCTGTAAATTATTCAGCATTTTTTTATGTGCTAGATACTTTTTAAAGGAGCCATGATTGTACTGTAAGGTAAGAAATGGACTGCTAACCAAAAGGTTGATAGTTCAAACACACTAGCCATTCCAAGGAACTACGATAAAGCTGTCTTATCTCGTAAAGATGTACAGAAAAATGACATCTGAATTTACTCAGTGACAGAGGATAAACACTTTTTTCTTTCTTTTTTTAAAAAAAAATAACAACAGAAGTTTATTTTCTGACAGTTCTGGAGCACAGAAGTTCTACATTAATATTGCAGGTACAAAATTAATGTGTTGGTAAAGCCACACTCCCTTCAGAGGATCTATGAAGGATATATTCTTTGCCTCTTCTAGTTTCTGCTGGCATTCCTTGGCTTGTAGCTGCATCACTCTAATCTCCACCTTTGTTTTAGCTACCTAGTGTTGTTATAAAGAGCCCTAGGAGTGTAGAAGAAGCTCTGGTTATGAGTCAGGCTGCTAAACTCAAGGTAAGTAGTTTAAAACTACCAGCCATTCCAGGAGGAAAGATGAGGCTTTCTGCTCCCGTAAAGATTTATAGCCTTGGAAACCCTGTACAGGGTCGCTATGAGTTGGAACTGACTCCACAGTACACTACCACCACCACCACCACCAGTGTTGTTATAACAGAAATACCACAAGTGACCAGCTTTAACAAGCAGAGATTTATTCTCTCACAATTCACAAGACTACAAGTCCAAATTCAGAGTACTGGTTTTTGGGAGTGGTCCTTGTCTCTTTTTAGCCTCTGTAGACCCAGAATTACTATAGAGACTTTCATGTGTTTTAGCATGAATCTTCCCCTGACTCTAGAAACTTCACAGTGCAAGGACCCCAGGACGCACTCCACTCACAGCTCTTCTTTCTTGGTGGTAGTAGGCCCCTCTGAACTCAGCTCTTGTGTCTCTCCTTTTATATCTCTAAAGAGAATGCCTCAAGATACACTCTGTAGATTGCATCTGACCTCATTGACATCATAGAAGTGAGCATTTATAATACATAGGATAATTACTTCAGCTCAGGCCTTAATACGTCAATTCACTTCATGGGGTTGCTTGCATTATATTAGGTCTCATCATAGGGGATTGCTAGACCTTAACTGCCAAACCACTGAGCATCCAGGTTCCTCCAAGTTGACAAACCTTAACTATCACAGCTTCCAAGACCACATTGTCTTCCCCTTTTCTGTCTGTAGCATCTCCCTTTCATCTTTTGTGATTACATTTAGACCCTGTTTAGCTAATCCCGGATAAATTTTTCTATCTTGAGATCCTTAACTTAATCACATTTTATGCCCTAAAAATTAGTATTCACAGCTTCCAAAGGTTGTTTTGGCATATCTTTTGGGGCCACATTTAGTCTTCCACATTACACATTTGTCAATACCCATAAAACACGAAATACAGAGTAAACTTTTATGCATCTGATTTATTTATTTAAGTTTTTATTGTGAATTGAGTGATAGTTTACATGGGAGAACATCAATTTTACACATATCCTACCATATTTTGTTTCATTGCAATGATTACAATCCCCTCCATGCACCATCATTCAATGCATTTGCTTCTATTCTGTCTGGGTTTTTTTTTTTTTGGATGTACACAAAAAGTCCCCAGCTGCTCCATCTCTCCATGTCATGAATCTCTGCCTTCATCTCTGGCATCATTGCTTCTCTGGATAGGGTCCCATGTTCCATTCATGCTCCTCTCCCTTGATGGTCCTAGGGTCCTTTAATTTAATTCTCATAACTGTCAATGAACTAGTTGTTATTAGAATTAAAACATTTACTGATGATGATCAAAGAGCACAGCCTTTGGCATGGATTGCATCTCAATGTAAAGAAAACAAAAATCCTCACCACTGAACCAATAAACAACATTCT
>NW_006408529.1:1739705-1741662 GCF_000296735.1 Chrysochloris asiatica
TTAACCCACAGCGCCACACCAGGACTCCAATTTTCCCTATAGGAAATAGTAATTATTAAGAATGGAAATACAAATTTGATTCTTTTTATGTGAGAAAAACAACCCAACCCACTGCAGTGGAATTGATTCTGATACATAGTAATCGATAAGACAGAAGGGGACTACTCCCTGAGATTTCTGATACTAAAAATCTTTATGGAAGCAGACTGTCTCATCTTTTTTCTGAAGAGCAGCTGGTGGGTTGGAACTGCCCATGTCTCATCTTAGACAGCAGCCAAATGCTTAACCCACTGTGGCCCCAAATTTCCTTAAGTGAGAAATCAGGACTTGTTAATAACATACTTCTACAACAACAACAACAACAACAACTCAGGTAATATAAATGTAAAGTAGTAGTAAACTAATGTGAAGTAGGAATCCTGATGTGGCACTGTAGGATAAACACTGAATTGCTATCTACAAGGTCTGTTGTTCAAACCTACCAGTCACTTCTTAGAAACCCTATACAGGGTTGCTATGAGTCAGGAACAAAATAAAGGCATTTAACAACAACAATAATGTAAAATAGAGGGCATTGCTGGTTCAGTGATAGAATTCTCATCATCCACCACCTTCGATGTAGGAAACACTGGTTCAATTTTTGGCCAATGCCCCTCATGCACAACCACCACCTGTCTGTCACTGCAAGTTTAAATGCAGAAAAGCTAAAGCTGTCTGCTCCCATAATTATTTAAAGTTTGGGAAGCCCTGTATACAATCACTATGAATTGGAATTGTCTCAGTGACAGTGGGATTGGTTTGGCGTCTGATACTGAACAGGTTTCAAGGGCAATTTTAGACTAAGATGGACTAGGAAGAAGGGAATAAAGGCCTGGAAATCTACTTCTGAAAATCATTTAGTAAAATCTCTAAGGATTGCAATAGTTCATTTTGTAACTGATCTTGGAGGTGGTGCAGGACTAGACAGCCTTTCATTATACTGGGCATGGGGTGGCCGTGAGTTAGGGAAAGATTCTAAAGCAGCTAACAACAACATGTAAAGTGAACTAAACTTATTCAAATACCCCAAACATTTTTAAAATTTAAAAGTAGATATATCTGTAATATCCTCCCCTCTCCTGCAAGCAGTATCAGAAAAATCAATTAAATGCATTTGAGATCTGTTAACTTTGAAATTTAAAAACCTTTTACATAAAGATTAACATGCAGAAAATTGATGGTAGTAATCACTTTAAAACTTAATATTTTGAAAGTTGACAAAATGACACACATTATTTTTGAGAAACTGTATCATCAGTATTAGAAAAAATGTTTTCCAGGGCCATAAGAATTCAAAAGGAAAAATTCAATATTCAAAAGTAAAAGAGTTTGAATATCTTTCAATAATTATATATGAATGTAATGTAATATTCACTTTACATTGTTACATATTTGGATTCGTGAACTAAGAGAATTTTTTAAAATTATTTTTAAAATTTTATATTGTGAACTTTTTAACTATGTTGTGAAGGTTTACAGAGCAGATCATCAGTTTTACATTCAACAAATCATTTACTTTGCTTCATTACAATGATTGCAATCCCCTCCTTGTACCAACAGTTAACAGTATTTACTTCTATTCACTTTTAACTATTGTTTTCCTCCCTATGTCTCCTGATACCTTCATTTTCTCATCTGCTAACCTCCCTTTTGTATATTGCTTGCCCTGTCACCATGTTAACATGTGCCTAACCTGTTGTTATTGTTAAGTGCTGTCAAGTCAATTCCGACCCATAGCTACTCTGTATAGGGTATCCAAGGAGCAGCTGGTAGCCTGTGAATAATTTTCCCTATCTCTTCCCTGCCTTGTAACCATCATAGATTTGTTTCTTTTATTAAGAAAAGCTGGCATGCAGGGTATACCCTTTGGTTGTTTGAATGGTTATATATTCCTGAGTGCTTTCATGTACATCCAAAA
>NW_006408529.1:1741855-1749799 GCF_000296735.1 Chrysochloris asiatica
CCCCCAAAACTTTTTGCAACATTGATCTCACAATCCTTTAATGATTGACTAATTTCGCTCAGCATAATATCCTCCAGGTTCATCCATGTTGTGAGGTTATTCGCAGATCCATTGTTTTTGTTTAAGGTTGCAGATTTATGTGTATGTGTACCAAGGTTTGTTTAAACATTTTCTGTGACAGGCATTTAGGTTGTCTCCATCTTTTTGATGTGTCTCCTGTACATAGAGTATTGAAGGATCCTGTTTTCTAATCCATTTACATTCAGTGTAATTATCAATAGTTATAAATTGATTGCTGTCATTTTGCTGTTTTTTTTCTTTTTCTTTTGTGGTGCTGCTAGTTTTTTTGCTCCACATAATATTCTGCACTGAGTTCACTTTGTATATTTTCTTTGCATTTTCATTTTTGTTGTGTTAATGCTTATAAATCTTTCTGTTTCCTCTTTAATCTTTATTTTGATAGGTAGGTGCATTAATATTCTTTGAGGCTACCCTGTAATTTATTAATCTTTTCCTTATTTAAAATGGTCTGTTTTATCTTAAAATCTACTTGACTTCCTTACTTTTTGAAAGTTCTGTATCTACACTATTCTGCCTTTTTGCTTTATGCTGACTTCATTATAAATTGATATCTCTGGTTCCCTTTCTTCAGTCTTGTAGGTTTGTTTTTCTTTAAATATTTCTATTTCTGTATTGAGTTCTGAGCAGTGTTGTCATGTATGGTAATCTCAGGTTGTTGTCTGCTGTGGTTGGTTCTCAGTCCAAAGAACACTGTTCAGCATTTTTTTAAAGTTGGTCTGGTAATTAAGAATCCCTTTAATTTTTGTTTATCAGTAAATGGCCTAATTTCACCATAATATTTGAGGGACAGCTTTGCTGGGTATGATTATTATTATTTAAAGTTTTTGTTGTGAATTGAGTGAAAGTTTACAGGGCAGATCATCAGTTTTACATTCAACAAATCATATACTTCGTTTCATTACAATGATTATAACCTCCACCATGTGCCATTAGTTAACAGTATTTCTCTCTATTCATTGCAGCTCTCTCTCTCTCTCTCTCTCTCTCTCTCTTTTTTTTTTTAACACTCAGGCATATAAAATAATTTAAACCACCAAAGGGCACATTCTGCAAGCCTGACTCCTGGCTGCCAGCTTTCAGTCCCTCTCTTTCCATGAATCTAGGGTCCTCAGCCACTCCCTCTCTCCATATCTCAATCTCTGCCTCCATCTCTGGTATTGCTGCTTCTCTGGATAGGTCTCACATTCCACTTGTGCTCTTCTCACTTGATGGTATTAGGGTCCTCTGTTTCTGGACTATAAGATTAACTACTTCCCTGTTTTTGTTACAAAACTTCTACCTTTACAATTGTGACACTTGCAATTAGTCATGATAACAATCACTCACTATCGAATCATAAGACTCTTATTACCATCTCTTTTCACCAGACCCATCTAGACAACATGAAAACTATTTAGTGGGGACTCTATCTTCCCCCACACACTCTTAAACTAAAATCCTTCTTGAAACCTTGTAAGCCAGTCACTTTGTGCCTTTCACCCCCTCATTTTAGGTAGCCAATATCTAAGTTGCCCATCCCTATCTACCCTGTGTACAGAGGGAATAGCATTGATACGTAATGTGAAGACTCCTTCCCTCTCTGTTGCTATTTTGAGCTACAACATCCATGAGCATATGTCAAATTCTTCAAATTGTAGCAATTTACCCTAATTTCCTTTATCAAAAATTGTTTTTTTTTATCTTCCTCTAGTCAAGTTTTGATTATCAAGCCATCGAGGCTATGTGAACTAAGAGAATTTTAACAATCTATCTCTATCATGATATAATTAAAGAATTTGCAGTTTTCCCTTTTTCTTTAAAAGTTTAAAATGATTTTCACTGTATGCCAAAGTAGAAAGCACACTTTAAAATTTTACTTTGTTTATTTTCTAGGCAATATTCTCTGGAATTACTTATCATAAATTAAGCATTTGTAACATGAGAAATATTGATATTATGCACAATTGTTGTTTCCTTCCCCCCTGGAGAAAATCTTGTTTATGGTACCAACCATAGATAAATCACATCATAATACAGTCACTAATCTTTATCAGTACTCAGAGGACCAGAAAATGAAGCAACTCAATGCAGTTTGGGCTTTAGGATATTTGTAATGTTGAAAAGCAAGGCTCTTACATTTGGTTGAAAAGACATCAGTCCCCTGATACTGCTACTTCTCATTTATTTTAATAGCATTATGCAGCTCCTTGCATCCTGCAGTCCTACTAGATTTGTGGATAGGATTCACAATTTGAGGTACAAAGCAGGGGGTAAGTACTTTCATTGCCATCTATTGATGAAACGGAGGTAGAGTGATATAATCTGCTTCATATGGGAAGGATTATTCTGTAGGATATCAGACTTTAGATCGTAAGATTGGGAATCAAAGGAATTGGTAGAGCATATGGCACATAGAGTAGAGATAAATCTTTAAAAAACTGATTGTGTAATGCTTGCAATTTTACCCAACTTACTATCTATTCTGAGCATCAGAAGTTTGGACACAATTTTCAGTTGGGATTTAAACATGTATCTCTAAAAATACCAGGAGGAGCTGTTTAACTATAAAAACAGGAAGAAATGATAGGCTTGAATATTACTAATCATCTTTTCACTTTACATATGTCCCTTGATCTTTATTTTTCCATTTTCCCATTCCATGAATTTTACCCTAATGAACTGCAGTCATGTGGTTCATTATCTGTCATCATAATGGACCCATTATATGCTTCCTTCAGAATCTATAAAAGAAGGTTACAATAATGGGCTATAGAAAAAGTGTGAAATCAGCAATCTTCAAACATGGATTTTAGTAGGTGCTCCACAGTTAGCCATAGAATCTTGGACTTCATTTTTCTAGGACTTGATTTCTTAATCTGTAAAATGAAATGATTGAATTAGTATCTAAGGTTTGCTGTTAAAACCTACCAGCTGTTCCTCAGAAACCCTACATAGGGTCGCTATGAGTTTGAACTGACTCCAAGACACTTAACAACAACAAAATTTCTTCAGTGGTATAACTAAGGGGGTATGGCAGGTACAGACCCCAGAGGTAAACAGTATAAGAGGGGATGATACAGAAATGACATATTTATAAAATATTTTTGTGCAGTGTTTCAAAAATTTATTTTTTTTAAATAAAAATATCCCTGTTGTTACAGAAACAAAAAACATTTTTCATGTAAGCCCAATTTACATGCATCAATCTAGAGAAAATACTATTGTAATTTGCGTTTGCATTCATGAGCCAGCACTTGTCTGTCAGTTTATTGTAATGTGGTGACTTGTGTGTTGCTGTGATTCTGGAAGCTAAGCCACTAGTATTTTAAATACCATCAGGGTCACCTATGGTGACTATATGTCAGATGAACTTTCAGACAAAGACAAACTAGGAAAAAGGAAAGACAGTTTATTTCTGAATATCTAGTCACTGAAAAGCTTATGAATACCAGAGACACCCTGTCAGCACCAGAATATTGAATATTGAAATGTAATGAAGAACACCAGAATATTACCAAATATAGTACTAGAAGGTAAGTCTCTCAGACTGGAAGGCACTGAAAATACTATGATTGTTTGCTAAAAGTAGGGTTGACCATGATGACATGAATGGAATAATAGTGCCGGAGGATGAGCCTCTCAGGTTGGAAGGCACTCAAAATACAATGGCTGCCTGCTCAAAGTAGGGTTGACCATGATGACATGAATGGAATAGCTTTTGGGATCTTCATGTGCTGATGGAGCACAATTCAAAATGAGGAGAAACAGCTGTAAACACCCATTAAAAATCAGAACATGGCACGTACAAAATATGAATCTAGGAAGATTGGAAATTGTCAAACATGAAGTGAGAAACAAAAGCATCAATATCCTAGGCATTAATAAACTGAAATGGACTGGTTTGAATCTGACAATGGCCTTTTTGAATCTGACAATCACATGATTTACTATGCCATAAAAGACAAATTAAAGAGGAATGACATTGCATTCACCATCAAAAAGAACATCTTAAGTTCTGTACTGAATTACAGTGCTGTCTGTGATAAAATAATATCTGTACATCTACAAGGAAGATCATTTAATGCAACTATTATTTAAATTTGTTCACCAATCACTAAAGCGAGTAATGATGAAATTGAAGAATTCTATCAACTGCTACAGTCTGAAATTGATCAAACAGACATTCAAGTTGTATTGACAGTTACTGGTGATTGAAATGCAAACCTTGGAAACAAAGAGAAAGGATCAGTAGTTGGAAAATATAACCTTGGTGATAGAAAGGATGTTGGAGATGCATGATAGAATTTTGTAATACCAATGATTTCTTCAACGCAAATACTTTCTAAAAATAACATAAAGGACAACTATACACAGGGACCTCATCAGATGGAATACATAAAAGTCAAATTGACTACATCTGTGGAAAGAGACAGTGGAAAAGCACCATATCATCAGTAGAAATCAGGTGGGGTAGGTTGAGGAAAAGATCATCAATTACTCATATGCAAATTCAGGCTGAAACTAAAAAAATTAAAACAAGCCCATGAGAGACAAAATATGACCTTGAAAATATACCACCTGAATTTTGAGATCATCTGAAGAACAAATTTGATGAATTAGACGTTAATGTTAGAAGACCAGAAGAGTTGTAGGATGACATTAAGTACATTATTTGGGATAAAAGTGAAAGGTCATTAAGAAGACAAGAAAGAAGAAAAAGACTAAAATGGATGTCAGAAGAGATTCTTGCACTAGCTTTTCAGTTTAGAGATGCTAAAGGAGATGGAAGAAATTAGGAGGTAAAAGAGCTGAATAGAAAATTCCAAAGGACAGCCTCGAGAAGATAAAGTTAAATATTACAATGAAATGTGTAAAGATCTGGAGTTAGAAAACCAAAAGGGAGAATACGCTCAATATTTCTCAAGCCAAGGGAACTGAAGAGAGAGAGAGAAAAAAAAAAAATCAAACCTCTACTTGAATATTGAAAGATTCTATGGGTAAAATATTGAATGATGTAGAAAGCATCAAAAGAAAATGGAAGGGGGAAGGTAGAATCTCCATTAAGTGTTTTCAACCTGTCTGTACGGGGTTGATGAAAAATGGGATAAGTCTCTTTTGGTTCAATAGTGAATAATTGCTATCCGGACTGACTGTGAGTGTTGGAAATACAAAGGTAGACATTTTGTAACAAAAGGAGGGGAGTGGTTGATTTTGCAGTCCAGGAGCAGAGGACCCTGGGACCATTAAGGGAGAGCGGAGTGTGGGACCCTATCTAGAGAAGCAGTGACACCAGAGATGGAGGCAGAGATGATGACATGAAGGATGGACAACTGGGAACTCTGGACTCAGGGAGGGAGAGGGGCTGTGTGCTGATGGCCAGGGGGCAGGCTTGCAGGGTGTACTCTTTGGTTGTTTAATGGTGCATGAAGGGGATTGTAATCATTGCAATGAAGTGAAATATGATAGGACGAATGTAAAGCTGATGTTCTCCCATGTAAACTATCACTCAATTCTCAATAAAAACTTAAAAAAGGATAATGGAAAGAATACACACAGTCACTGCACCAAAAAGAAATGTTCAATGTTCAACCAATTCAAGAAGGAGCATATGATCATGAGCTAATGATACTGAAGGAAGAAGTCAAAGATGCACTGAAGGCATTGGAAAAGAACAAGGTTCTAGGAATTGATGGAATACTAATTGGCTTCTTTCATGCTGCACTGGAGGCATTCATTCATCTATGCCAAGAAATTTTGAAGACAAATACCTGGTCAACTGACTGGAAGAGATCCATATTTGTGCCCATTCCAAAGAGAGGTGACCCAATGAAAATCATTGGACAGTATCATGAATATCTCATGCAAGTAAAATATTGCTAAAGATAATTTAAAAAGGGCTGCAACAGTACATTGATGGGGAACTGCCAGAGGGTCAGGCGGGATTCTGAAGAAGATGTGAAATAAGGGGTATCATTGTTGATATCAGATTGATCTTGGCTGAAATCAGAGAATACCAGAAAGATGTAAGAGGGGTTGTATTCTTTTATCATGTTACTCAATCTTCATGCTGAGAAAATAATTCAAGAGCCTGAAATATATGAAGAAGAACATGGCATTAGGATGGAGGAAGACTCATTAACAACCTTCCCTTAGCAGATGACCACCACACATCTGTGAGTTTGTCATACTCTGGTGGTGTGCATGTTGCTATGATTCTGGACGCTATGCCACAATACTTTAAATACCAGCAGGTTCATCCATGGGGATTAGATTTCAGATGAGCTTCCAAAAAAAGATAGGAAGGAGAGACAGACTACTTCCTAATATTTAGTAACTGTGAAACACTGTCAACACCAGAATATTGAATACTGAAACACAATGAAGAGCACCAGAATATTGTCAGACATAGTTCCAGAAGATGAGTCCTTCAGCTTGGAAGGCATTCAAAATATGACTGTGGAAGAACTGCCTCCTCAAAGTAGAGTTGACCGTGATGACTCAAATGGAGTAAAGCTCTTACAACCTTCATTTACTGATGGGGCACAACTCAAACTGAAAAGAAACAGCTATAAACATCCATTAATAATCAAAAGATGAAATATACGAAGTATGAATCTAGAAGAACTGGAAATTGTTAAAAATGAAACAGAATGTGTAAACATTGATATCTTAAGCCTTGCTGTTGTTTGCTGTCAAATCTGTTCTGACCCATAGTGACCCTATATAGGGTTTCTGAGGAGTGGCTGGTGAGCTTAAACCATCAGCCTTGTGGTTCACGTCAATACAGCACATTAACCCACAGCGGCATACCAGGACTAGCATTAGTAAGCTGACACGGACTGATATTGGCCTTTTTGAATCTAATAATCACATTGCTTATTATGACAGATTGACAAATTGAGGACGAATGGGAATGCAGTCATCATCAAAAAGAACATATCAAGATCTGTCTTGAAGTACAACGCTGTCTGTGATAGGATAGTATCCATATGCCTACTAAGATGATGAGTTAATTATTATTACTTTTTAATGTTAATTTTTTATTATTTTATAACCACTATTATTCAAATTTACACACCAACCACTAAAGCCAGTGATGATGAAATTGCAGAGTTCTACCAACTTTGTCAGTCAGAAATTTACCAAAACTGCAATCAAGATGTTTTGATAATTACTGGCAATAGAAATGCAAATAAATAAATAAATATTTGGAAATTATGACTTTGGTGATAGAAATGATGTTGGAGACCTCATGGTAGAATTAGGTAAAACCAATGACTTCATCATTGCAAATACATTTTTTAAACAACATAAAAGATGAATATACACATGGACCTCACCAGACGAGCAAAAACCTGGAGATAGAAAACCAAAAGGGCAGAATACATTTCTCAAACTGAGGGAACAGAAGAAAAAATTCAATCCTCGAACTGAAACATTGAAGGGTTCCATGGGCAAAAGATTGAATGATGCATAAAGCATCAAAAGAAGATGGAAGGAATACACAGAGTCACTGTACTAAAAATAAGTGGTCAATATTCAATCTTTCAAGAGGTAGCATATGATCAAGAGCCAAGATACTGAAGGAAGAAGTCCAAGGGGCATTGAAGGCATTAGCAGAGAACAAGGCACTGGAAATTGATCAGTTTCAACAAAATGAGTGACATTGGAGGCACTCAATCATCTATATTAAGAAGTCTGGAAGACAACTAACTGGCTAACTGATTGGAAGAGATCCATATTTGTGCCCATTCCAAAGAGAGGTGACCCACGGAATGCAGAAATCATCAGACAATATTATTAATATTGCATGCAAGTAAAATCTTGCTAAAGATAATACAAAAATGGTTGTAACCATACATTGAACTGCCAGAGGTTCAAGCT
>NW_006408529.1:1751260-1753266 GCF_000296735.1 Chrysochloris asiatica
CTCACAATTTGTCCAATAAACAACATTCATATAAATGGAGAAAAGACTTAAGTTGTAAAAGACTTCATTTTGCTGGGATCAACCATCAACACTCATGGAAACAGCAGTCAAGAAATCAAATGATGTATTGCATTAGGCAAATCTGCTGCACAAGACCTCTTTAAAGTGTTGACAATAAACGATGTCAGTTTGAGGACTAAGGTGCACATAATCCAAGCCATAGTATATTCAATAACCTCATATGCATGTGAACAAGGAAGACTGTAGAAGAACTGATGCATTTGAGTTATGGTTTGGAGTAGAATATTAATAGTACCATGGGTTGCCAAATGAACAAACTTGTCTGTGTTGGAAGAAGTACATCCAGAACACTCCTTGGAAGTCAGGATGGCCAGCTTAATTTTTCATACTTCAAGCATAGTATCAGGTGGTACTAGTCCCTGGAGAAGAATATCATGTTTGTTAAAGTGGAAGGTCAGAGAAAAAAAGGAAGACTCCCAATGAAATGGATTAGTACAGGGGTGGCAACAGTGGGCTACTTGCTACTGCTCATATAATCTAAGAAATATTATAATTGAGGAATTTACAATTATTTCACATATTATTCTATGATTAAAATTTATGAAGCAAACATTACTATGGAATCTTATTGATACAGGAGAAGGTCTATGGGCAAAGGGATTACATTTGCATTCTAATTTACCTCACCAGATGACAGCAGCCCACTGGATGCCTTCCTCCTTTCTAAAATGCCAGAAGTAGTTTATACAGTACATTATTTGAAGCATATATATTACCTATTAAAACTATTGCTAAAAACATTTTTTATGGGTATGTATTTTTAATGTGAGGAATATGTTTCTTTTTGCAGAAGAAGCAGGGCTGAAATGTTTTATCCTTAGCATTTGAAAATCATACCTCTCATCTATGATAGAGGTCAGTCAGAATGATAGAATAAAATTAAGGCTTTTGTGTGACTTTGTAGTTACTTCTTCAGAATGGTGGATAGACAAAACAAAGATACCTTTTTGTAAGAAGTTTAGCTAGATCATTTTGAGATTAATTTCATCCTCTTGCTCAACAGAATTATAGCCTTTTAGATCATGAGGTAGAGCTAGAAATACACTATCACAGGCAGGCCACAATAAAATGAATGAAATAAAAGGATGTAGACAATGGTTACAATGGAGGGTGAGAATGGTTACACTATTTAAAGAGCATAATATCACTAAATGGTACATGTAGATACTGTTGAATTAGCATATAATTTGCTGTGTAAATTCTCAAATGCAACAATGAAGTAAATAAAATTATATTTAAAAAAAATGAATAGAATGAAATTTTCTTAGCCACAGTCTTTGAACAACAATTTTCTAGTTCCAGAAGACTCAGACATAACAGAATATAATGGAGGTTGTTGTTGTTGTTGTTAGGTGCCATCCCAAAGGTTCTAACTCATAGCAATTCTATGCAAAACAGAACAAAACACTGCCCATTCCTGCACTAACCTCACAATTGTTGCAATGCTCAAGCTCATTGCTGCTACCAATGTGCCATTTCATTTCGTTGGTGTTCTTCCTCTTTTTCACTGACCCTCCACTTAACCAAGTATGATGTCCTTCTCCAGGGACTGGTCCTTCCTAATAACATGTCCTAAGTATGAGAGATGAAGTTTTACCATCCTGGCTTCTGCAATGCAATCTGCCTGTACTTCTTTGAACACAGTTTTGTTTATTATTCTGCCATTGAAAGTCTATGGTACTTTCAATATTTTTCCACAACACCACCACTCAAATGTATCAAATATTTTAAGTTCTTCCTTATTCATTGTCCACCTTTCACATGCATATGATGCCATTGAAAATGTCATGGCTTGTGTAAGGCAGACTTTAGTCCTCAAACTGATATTTTTGCTCTTGAACATTTTAAAGAAGTCTTTTGCAACAGATTTCATCAGCACAATATGTCATTTGATTTCTTTGCTGTTGCTTGCATGAGTGTTAATT
>NW_006408529.1:1753521-1756612 GCF_000296735.1 Chrysochloris asiatica
TCAGCATACAGATTGAATACATATGGTGAAAGAACACAACCCTGGCGCACATCTTTCCTGACTTTAAACCATTCAGTATCCCCTTGTTGTATTTTAATGGCTGCTCTTGGTCTATATGAAGGTTCCTCATGAGCACAATTAAATGTTCTGGAATACCAATTCTCCTTAGTGTTATCCATAGTTTGTTTTGTTCCACACAGTCTAATGTCTTTGCATAGTTATTAAAGTCCTAGTAAACATCCTTCTGGTATTCTTTGCCTTCAGCCAAGATCCATCTTATGTCAGCAATGATATCCTAGTTTCACATCCTCTTGTGAATCTGGCTTGAATTTCTGATAGTTCTTTTTCGATGTATTGTTCCAGTCATGTTTGAATTATCTATAGCCAAATTTTACTAGCGGGTGATAGTAATGATGTCTGATGATTTCTGCATTCTGTGGGGGGTCCCCTCTCTTTGGAATGGGCACAAATATCGGTTTCTTTCAATTGGCCAGGTAGCTGTCTTCTAAATTTCTTGGCATAGATGAGTGAGTACCTCCAGTGCTACATCAGCTTCCTGAAAGATTTTAATTTGCATTCAGTAATTCCTGGAGCCTTGTTTTTCACCAATGCCGTCAACATACCTTGTTCTTGATCATAAACCTCTTGAAATGGTTGAACATTGATATTTATTTTTGGTAAAGTTACCTTCTATCTTCTTTTGATGGTTTCCAACATCATTCAATATTTTGTCCATGGATTCACTTAATACTACATATCAAGGTTTGAAATTTTTCTTCAGTTCTTTCAGCTTGAGAAATGCTGAGCATGTTTCCCTTGAGGTTTTCTACTTTCATGTCTTTGTATATGCCATTATAATACTTGAATTTTTCTTCTCAGATTACCCTTTGAGATTTTCTTTCAACTCTTTTACTTCCTCATTTCTTCTCTTTAGCATTTCTAGAGCAAATTTCAGGACTCTTCTGATATCCATTGCGGTCATTTTTTTTCTTTTCTGCTTTTTTAATGACCTTTTGCTTTCTTTCTGAATGATGTTCTTGATGTCATCCCAAAGATCTTCTGATCTTCAGTAATTAGTGTCTAATGCATCAAATCTGTTCTTGAGATGATCTTTCAATTCAGGTGCGACATGTTCAAGATCATATTCTGGCTCACTTTTTTAATTTTCTTCAACTTCAGTTTGAAATTGTAGAAGCCCATTTGATAGTCTGCACCTGGCATAGTTTGGGCTGACGATATTGTGTTTTTAAACTCTCTTTTGCCACATATGTAGTCAATTTGATTGCTGTATATTCCATCTGGTGAGGTACATTTGCATAGGAGCCTTTTATGTTTTTAAATGGTATTTGCAACAAAAGTATATGCAGTGAATAAATTGTCCTTCTTGCAAAATTCTATCATGCATCATTCAGATCTCTAGCATCATTTCTGTAACAAAGAAATATTTTCAAACTATTGATCCTTTTCTTTATGTCCAGCCTTCACATTCCAATAACCAGTAATTATTAATATATCTTGATTTTATGTTTGATCAATTTCAAACTGAGGAAATTGGTAGAACTTTTAAATTTCATCATAACTGTCTTTAAAAGTTGGTGTGCAAATTTGAAAAATAGTGGTATTAACTGGTCTTCTTTGTAAACATATAGATATTATCCTATCACAGACAGCATTGTAGTGCAAGCTGGGAACCCTTTTGTCCAATGACTCCTTCGACACAAGGTGTTCAATGGCAAAGTCTTTTCTGCACTTGACCTTGTGCAGTCAGATAGTAACCAGACAATAAAATTATGCTTGTATTTTGAAAACACTATTTTTAAAAGCATATGGAGTAATATTTTAATCTCAATTTCTTAATTTCAATTGTAGTTTTAAAATAAATCTGCTAAATATATCCAGATATTTCAACTACTCTTTAGGCTTGTAACAAACTTATTTTTTAATGTGGTATTTCTTGTGGATAACAAAATGCTTTCAGTGTGTGTGGGTTGGCCCAGTTGGTAAGGGATAGTACTAATGAGTCTCAGTTGGTGAGTTTGGCCTCTGCTTTCATGTGTATCAGCAGATGGCTCCATAACCACAGGCTACAAGTCAGATGAGTTGTTTATCTGTCAAATAATCTGCTGTGGCGCACAAAGAGATGAGATGAGAACATGTGGACTACTCAAGAAAACCCATCACCACTCTTGGAAAAGCCATCAGAATTCCTAGTATGGCTCAAGATGTATAGAAGAGCAAGAATACTTTTTGAAATTCCAAAACTGGGGGTATTCTAAGTTCACTGCATTACAAGTTGCTGATGGAGCCCAGAGTCTATTACCACATAAAAAGCATGTGGTTTGGATTTTGAAGACAGGAGACACTGTATTTTGTCGGCATATTTGAATCTTTTCCCTAGAGTTTTTCCCCATTAAATGGGACTTTTGACATGGTAGAGAAGCACATGAAACACTTTAATTTCTGAAATAACTGTAACATAGCATGAATTTCTTTCTGGAGACTAGCATGGTTCCTTCCAAGTTTTGGGTAAAAAAATGATTAAACATGAGGATAAACATCATCATATCTATTTCTGTTTAGTAAAAAATTGAACACCTTTGGTGTTCAAATACTGAGCAGACATTGTGAAAAATGGAAAAATAAATAAGGCACACTAGCAATTTCCGCTTGTGAGGTAGATAGACGGACATGAATGAATTAAAGATAATGGAAAGCAGATTCCGATAACAACAGACATAGAGGAATAAGGGCTATAGGATCACAGGGAAAGACTTGATCAGGTCCAACTGGGGACACCATAGAAGGTCTCCTAGAGAAGTTATACAATTCTAAATAGAGTTTAAACTTAAATTTAAATTATTTTATGTATTTATTTATTCTTGCATTCATTTAATCAGCTAATATTTTTAAATACCTATGAGTATTTGTATGGCTCATTGGTCTCTCCCTGACTGCACACCTTCATTCTGGTAACTAGAGGGGATATCTGAGTGAATGGATACCCCAGCCCCACCCTTGAAGGGTTCTACTATGCATGCAAACAGATCTCCTCGAAATTTAGAGTGACAGCTTTGACATAAAACCAAACGGC
>NW_006408529.1:1759787-1763775 GCF_000296735.1 Chrysochloris asiatica
ATATTGTCAGGAGGGAACAGTTGCTAGAGAAGGATATCATGCTTGGTAAGATGGAGGGACAGAGAAAAAGAGGAAGACCCCCAATGAGATGGATTGGCCAGGTGGCAACATGGATTAACTCAAGTGTGGCAACAGTAGTGAGGTTGGCCCAGGATCGGACATTGTTTTGTTCTGCTGTGCATAGGGTCCCTATTCAAATCACCATAACTTATTTAATTTTTCTGTTAAAATTTACTTCAGGTTTTAACAAATACCAATAAATTTAGCTTCCATTCAAAGATAGCATTAAATTAATTTGTGTCATAGAACCATTAATTTATGTTTAGCACCATATGTAGTGCTAACAATGTAACACATAAGTTATATCATGCATTACATATTTTTCCCTTTCCAATTAGACAATATATCTCTTGAGAGTAGGAGAGCTATGTTTATGTGATAGGGCTTCAAACAGTTGGTGGAAAAAATTCCATTGTCTTTTAATTCCATTTTCCATGAACTTTTTGAAACTCCCTCAGTTTTCTTTTGTGTTCTCTCAGAGTAGCCAATATAGTGCTCAGCACAAAGTAATTGCTTAATAAACACTAATTAAATTCAATTGTAATTCTTCTGTAGCAAAGATTTTTAGAATTTACTTTGGGACATAGTCATAGAGTCTTTCTTAACTTGTATGAATGAATGAGAGCTTAAGTGAATGTGAAAGAAATGTGAACTTTAAAAGCAAAATTAAAAATAATTCTATTTTATTCAATAGTTTTTAAAGAAAGAATACATTTTTGTACCCTCAAGTTGTTTGTTAACTTGCCATGCAAAAACATAAATGAATAAAATAATGAACTTTTGGAGGATGGTTATGTGCCACCAAGTCATTTTCCACTCATAACCACCCTGTATAGAGTTTCCAAGTCTATAAATCTTATAAGAGCAGAAAGCCTCATCTTTCTCCCAAAGAGTAACTGGTAGATTTGAACTGCTGACCTTGTGTCTATCAACCCAGCCCACAACACTACCTGGGTTCCTTTTATGAAAAGGTAACATGTTATATATTTTGAAAGATATCCAGTTAACTTGCATTTTGATAATGGTTTTAATGGGCTGTCCTGGTGTGGCGCTGTGGGTTAATACACTGGACTGCAAGGTTAGTTTGAACCACAAAGTTGGTGGTGAACGCTCACCAGCCACTTCTTGGAAGCCCTATACAGGGTTGCATGAGTTGGAACTGACTCTATGATACTTAATAATAACATATGTGCAAAATGGTGAACTATGTGGTCTTTATAGCAAAAATGTTAAGTACTTGACAATAGCATTAAAAGTATACCACGCAAAAGTGTCAATTTGTCACATAATTTTCCTGACAGAACTAGAGTGATAATTTTTATTTTTAAATCTTGAAATTATGAAAATATCAAGTCAATCATTTGAACTTCTAGTACTCAGTTTAACAGTTTACTGAAAATTACTATCAGGAAAACCCAACCGTATCTGGTCAGGGACATTATTTATATGTAGTAAACTGATTTAGCAATATTATGGTATGAATATTTAATTGCCCACCTATAAAATCACATATTGTGTTAGGTAAATCTGCTACAAAAGACCTCTACAAAGTGCTAAAAAGTAAAGATGTCATTTTGAGGACTAAGGTGAGCTGACCCAAGCCACGATATAGTCTATTGCCTCATATGCATGTAAGAGTTGAACAATGAATAAGGTAGAATATAGAAGAATTGATGTATTTGAATTATGGTGTTGGGGGAAATATTAAAATACCATGGACTGTTTTGGAAGTACAGTTAGAATGCTCCACACAATTGAGAATGGCGAGACTTTGTCATACTTCGGACATGTTATAAGGAGAGACTGGTCCCTGGTGAAGGACATCATGCTTGATAAAGGGGGAGGATTCATGAAAAAGAGGAAAACCCTTACAGAGATGGATTGATACAGTAGCAGCAGTATCAGTGGACTCAAATGTAACAATTCTGAGGATGACACAGGACTGGGCAGTATTTTGTTCTGTTGTGCATAGAGTTGTAGGGTTGATATTAGTCAGAACCAACTTGATGGCACCTAACAAAAACAACAACATATTTTCAATTAGTAAAGACACTAAACTTTTATATGTGAACAATTAAAAGTTCATTTCAAGTTCATAGAACCATAGAGTATATGATAAAATTTGGTTTCTATAACACAGTATTTCCAGTTACCTAACTCTGATTAATTAAAACCACATGAAATCAAATGCACTCAAGTCAAGTTAAATTCCTTTGAGTTTTCCTGTTTAGTTTTCAACTTAAGTACATGTTAATGCTTTCACCACATGTGTTTTCACTTCCTACTTACACTTCCACTCAGACAATTTTAAGAAAACATGTTCTCCTTAACAGAATTAACTCAAATTTTGAGTAGGGGCAAGAGAAGTTCCATTGTGGAACAAACATGGCACAGTATGGAGAATTCAAAATGTTCTGTGTTCCTGGAGGAGGTGAACGTCGAGAAGTTTCAGTGTAAAGAAACACAGGTATATATACCATGATAAGCAAGTCTGATTTTTAATGGAAACAACTGGAAACCACAGAAGTAAAAATAATTTAATCTTAACTTTAAAATCATCATGGTATGGCACTGTTGAATAGGCACTGGACTACAAGGTCAGTCGAACTGCAAGGTCGGTGATTCAAACTCATCAGCCGCGCCTTAGAAACCCTATACTGGGTTGCTATGAGTCGGAACCAACTCCATGGCACTTAACAACAACAACAATTGTGTTGATATTAACAGTCTAAGTCTTATGAAACACTTTGAAACCATATGCTTTTTTTAAAAAAATTATTTTACAGTCTGTATTTCTCCCTATTATTTTATGTATATATAAACAAAGAAAAGAGATATGTCCTTTTCTTTTATAATTTACAAGTAAGCATTTTTCAAATTGCCATGGTATGTTGATGTACAGTATAATATATATAAAAAAACTACTTTTGTCTACATCATGTAATCAGACAACCCAAAACTCTGGTCTCCCTAAAATTAAAAACAGCAAAAGATGTTAGTGTAGAATGAGTAAAGTCTATAGCAATTCTATCTCACTGAAGTAATTTGTTTTGCTGTGTTTGGTAAATGAACACACCTTTCCTTGATGGTGCCTGCAAAGCAAATGATACAATGTGATCCTCACTAGATTTATTTTATTTGAAATTGAGATAATATATTTATTGACACAAAGCCAGAAAGTCAATCAAACTAACCTCAATACCAGACTTCAAACAATTAAATGTCTCCTTAGTACAGGAGTTCATATTTGGCTGATGAATTGATTTTAATCTATTTTCATATTATTTGTGTTATGCCCTTGATTATGGCTATCTTGACAGTAATAAATGACTTCATTAAACATGTAGCTAATTAAATAACTACCTAGATACCAATAAACAGCGGAACATAGAAACCAAAGATGTTTAACAGAACTTAAGTAAACGTACAATAGAGCATCACTGTTTCCATTTCCTTGCCAAACATTAATTACAACTTTTATATAAACAATTGAGATTATAATACAGGCATGGCAAGATTGGGAGGAAAAAAAATTCTGAGTTTCAGATGGTCAGTTTATGAAAACTATTTAAGGTGACTGGCATTTGTACACAATCTTCATGTTTACACCTTTTTCTACTTTCTTCTTAATTTAAAAAAAATGATGTTTTTCTGAATTTACCCTTAAATTCCAATCAGATGTAAAGCCTCAGAAACCCTATACAGGGTTGCTATGAGTAGGAACTAACTCAACATCTCACCATCACCACAACAGAGACTTTAAAATAAATCAAACAACCTATTGAAATGCACAAATCTACTACAAAGAACTTCTTTAAAGTCTTAAAGATGCCACTTTGAGGACTAAGGTGCACTTAACTCAAGCCATGGTATTTATTTTTAATCACCTTTTGTGAATGCTAGACAATTAATAAGGAAAATCACAGAA
>NW_006408529.1:1764890-1774416 GCF_000296735.1 Chrysochloris asiatica
TTCTACTCCCATAAAGATTTACACCCTCGGAAACCCTGTACAGGGTCGCTATGGGTCGGAACCGACTCGAAGGCACTTAACAACAACAACAACAACAATGTATATTTAATTCATCCTCTGGTTGAAGAATATCTTTACTCACACAAATTAAAGCTTGGTAATATATAATTTTAACACTGCTTTCCTCTGCTCTTCATTGTGTCATCTGAGAAAACAGTTTTAACTATTGTTCCTTAGAAGGTAAATCACTTCCCTTCTCAGGTGGTGCTGACTGTTGCATACCATAGAGTTGGTTCCAATTCATAGCAACCCTGCACAGGGTTTCTGAGGCTATAAATCTTTTAGGGAACAGAAAGCCTCCTCTCTCTCCCACAGAACAGCTGATAGTTTCGAACGGCTGACCTTGAGGTTAGCAGCACAATTTGTAACCACTATGCTACCAGAGCTCCTTCCTTCCTTCTCTAACTGCTTTTCATATTTTACCTATATATTTGGTTGTTTGAATTGCTAGTGAAAACCTAGATATCCCTAGGTATACCTTTAAAAAATTTTTCATCCTAAATGTGTAACCTGCTTGAATCTATTTTTATGTGATTCCTATGTTTTGAAATTTTCAGCCATTTTATTTTCCAATTTGCTTCTGTCCTATTCTCACTCTCCTTTCCTTCTGGAAATGACCATATCTATTTGCTAGACCTACTTAACACTATGCTTATTATCCTCTTTTCCAAACTTCTGTGTCTTTATGCTTCCTTCTAGATAGTTTCTTTGAGTAATCAGTTATTAAATGCACTTAGGAGTCCTGGTGTGGCATTGTAGGATAAGCACTGGAGCACAAGGTCAGTTTGAATCACAAGGTCAGCTGTTCAAACTCACCAATCACTCTTCAGAAACCCTATTTGTTGTTGTTATTAAGTACTGTGGTGTCGAGAACTGGCCTCGACAGGGGAGTTCAGTTCACGAAGGAGGGAGATCTGGCAGCGACAAAGACAGAGAAAGAATACACACAAAGACACAAAGAGAGAGAACACAAAACACCATGAAACCAGAGTGGATGCGACACTGGCGGGCAGACCCTGGACTACCAGCATCGTGGCCCCTGCAGGCAGTAAAGGACCACCCTGCAAACCTTAACACATGCCTTGCCAGCTGTAACGCCTCGCATGCCAGTCGTAAAGCATGCGGGCTTGGGTCTGTGCCTCCGTTTTATTTCGGGGAAGAGCTGTACACAAAGGAAGGTGGGGTTTATTAAGACGGGGTACAGAAGTGAAATGTGATTAATCGTTCAACACAGAACACAATGATTTACAGGTACGAATTCTAAGACATACATCACACATTGTCTTGATAATCTAACATCCTTAATTTTCCAGAAATTCAAGCAAATTACTATATGGTACATTTCAGGTTCGAATCCCAGGGCAGCAACTCAGTTTCTCCAGGCTAATTAACATACCTATAGCACCTAATCTCAAATGGGGGAAGGTGAAAAGGTTTGGGAGGAGTCCTGCTGTGTCGGCTGGCTGGACCAGGTTTGCAGGAGGAAGCAAGATGCCTAGCTGAATGGTTTGCACCTGAAGGCTATCCAGGAAGGCTGACGCTATTGTTCTTTAGATAAAACCCCGGAAACTTGTCTCCAGAGCTTCTTAGCAAACTTGTTTTTGGAACTTTTTACAGTCTCGACTTTAGGAGCAGTTTAATATTTGTCCATGGGTATCAAGGGCTCATATAGTAAGTTAATATCAAACATAACTAAATAATTTGATAAAGAACAGTTTGGACATACTAGCTCAGTGGCCAGAGTTTGTTCCTCAGGGAGATTTGTTCCCAGAACCTTACACACTGCTAACACAGTGGAGACATTGAGAGAGGCACATTAAGAAACCATTTTCTCAGAGGCTACAGTTACAGGGGTTCAAAGCATAGAGTGAATTAAGAGAACTAAAGAGAATTATACAGAGCTGGCCCCACAGTGAGTTCCGTAAAAGCCAAAGACCCGGGACGTCCGGAGGTTACTTCCTTGGGCCCACAGGGTCTCTGGCCAGCAGGTCGGAATGTGGCCACGGGCTGGAATTTTCGTCCATGACACTGGTCCTCAGCACCCCAATACTTGCGGTCTGTAACACTGTGGAGTTGGTTCCCACTCAAAGTAACACTGCACTGGGTTTCTGAGGCTGTTGTTATAAGTCAGAATTGACTAGATGGCACTTAACAACAGTAACAACATTAGTTTCTTAGTTTTAGTATTCTTGAGTCATTTTCCTATATGCTAATCTACTTTTACATTTTCCAAATATCTACCCAATTTGTAAATCTTGTCTATCGTTTACTGGAACATAAAAAATACACACACACACACACACACACACACATGTGAGAGAGAGAGAACTCCCTGGTAGTGTAGTAGGTTATGAGTTGGACTGATAACCACAAGGTCAGCAGTTGAAATCTACTAGTCACTCCTTTGTAGAAAGATGAGGCTTTCTGCTCGCATAAAGACTTATAGTCTCAGAAATCTATACATGGTCTCTATTATTTGGAATCAACTTGATGACAGTGAGTAGCTGAATGATTTAGTAGTCAGTGAGTTTCTATTTATGCTGATGGAAAATCTGACAATGATCATTGGTTAGTGTTGTACATTATTAAAGTCGATTTTATCATTAAATGTACTTATGAAAACCATTGAATGGGTAAATGTGTTTTATATATAAACATTCCTGTATAGCAGTGAACTACTAACCAAAAGATTACTAGTTTGAGCCCACCTCAGAAAGAAGGCCTGACAATTTGCTTCCAAAATGTCAGTCTTGAAAACTTTAGAGCACAGTCCTACTTTGGACACATGGAGTTTCTATGAGTTGGAATAAACTTAATGGCACTGAGTATTGTTTTCGTTTGTGTTAAATATATTTTTGCAAAAATAAAAAAGAAACCATTCTTCTTTACTCTTTGATGTTTTTAAGCAACTACTGTTTATTTTTATAAATTAGGATTGTTTTAATTTACATATTCTGTCTGCCATTACTGGAATTAGAAGTCCTTGCAGGTCTTGAAACATTTCCACAACAACACTTTCATGTTTTAAAGTCTCTCATCTTGTTTTCCCCTCCTCTTCTATTTTGCTGCTTTCCATATCTTCATATTTAGCCTATAAATGCTGAAGTGGCACAATTTCATTCCTCAGACTTTTCCTTCATGCATCCAGTGGCATGCATGGTTTTAAGGAGGTTCTATGTGCTGCTCTGGTGTGGTGTTGTAGGATAAGTTTAGTGGTTCAAACTCACTAGCTGCTCTTCAGAAACCTTATATAGTTATACAACAACAATAACAAAACAGCATGTATATGTAGCCATGTGATCGTGTTGTTATGTCTTGAACATGCTGATTGCACTGTTACCACAGGCCTTTGTATTTGCTCTTCCCTATGCCCTAACGTGCAGTCCTGGTGTGGTGCTGTCGGTTAATGCACCAGACAGCAAAGCCGTTTGAACTGCAAAGTTGGTGGTTCAAGCTCACCAGTCACTCCTTGGAAACCCTATACAGAGCCGCTATGGGTTGGAACCGACTTGACGGCACTTAACAACAACAACATGCCCTAATGTGCTATTGTATGAGAATCACCAGACTGGTAACTGCAAAGTCCGCAGCTTAATCCAAACAGCTGTTTTTGGAAACCCTATACAGGGTTGCTAAGAGTTGGAAATGATTCAATGGCATACAACAACAACATCAGCAATTCCTGGAACCCTTTTATTTTGTCCTATAGAGTTACTATGGAGTCCTGATGTGGTGCTGTAGGATAAAGC
Source organism: Chrysochloris asiatica (assembly GCF_000296735.1). NCBI lineage: Eukaryota > Metazoa > Chordata > Mammalia > Afrosoricida > Chrysochloridae > Chrysochloris > Chrysochloris asiatica. The sequence goes on from NW_006408529.1 coordinate 1,768,700, forward strand.
ACTAGACTGTAAGGTTAGTTTGAACCATAAGGTCAGCGGTTCAAACTCACCAGTCTCTTCTTGGAAATTCTATATAGAGTCTCTATGAGTCAGAACAGTCTCGATGGCACTTAACAACAGCAACATAGGGTTGCTACCATCTAAATCAACTCTTGCAGTGGCTATGCCTGGAATGCTATTCTATAGATACAGACAGTTTGCCTTTTTACTCCTCAGCATATTCTCATTTTTGAAGAGACGTTCCTTGATCACTCTGTGTAGAATTATACTCCCTGAGTGAAATAGTCACAAACCCCAAATCTCCCTTTGTAGATTCAGATTTCTCCACATCACTGAACAGAACCTAGAATATTTTACTTATCTTCAAGGATGATGAACACATAGTATGTGCTATTCATTGATACAGCCCAAGAACCTGTAACAGTACCTGGTACAAAGCAGCCACTCAAATATGTGTTGAATACATGAATAAATGGAAAAACGTATTATTTAGCTGCTTAATGTTGGGTTCTTGTGTAGCACAGAGCAAAACACATAGTGACTCTTTACTGGATCCTTTCTGTGATGGAGTAAATTGTAACAAGGGCAGGTGAGAAGAAACACTATGATGAGATAAAGTTTGAATGGACCAGTTTTTTTCCATCAGTGAAATGTGTCATCTTGGCTTAGTGAATTTTCCACCTTGGCTCTTGATTTCCTTATATTTTAAATGTTGTATTTAATGAAATATTTATTTAAATATATACTAAATTATATCATGTGGCAGAATTGGTATGGCTATGAGCAACATCAGTACAAAAATCAACTTGATAAATAGCAGTGTTTCTTACCCATGGGTAGTTTTGCACTCCAAAGACATTTGGCAATGTCTAGAGTCTGTGGCACTGTGGGTTAATGCGCCAGACTGCAAAGCTGTTTGAATTGCAAGGTTGGGAGATCAAACTCACCAGCTGCTCCTTGGAAACCCTGTATAGGGTCGCTATGGGTTGGAATCAACTAGACAGCACTTAACAACAACAATAACAGAATCCTGGTGTGGCACTGTTGGATAGGCATTTAACTGCTAACTGCAAGGCTGGTCATTCAAACACACTAGCTGCTCCTCCAAAACTCTATACAGAGTCCCCGTGACTCACCTGACTCAACTATATTTAATAGCAACAAGAGACATTTTGAGTTCTCACTACTAGGGAGAGTTGCCATTGGTATTAAGTGGGCAGAAGCCAAGAATATGGATAAACATCCTACAAGGCTACCATCACCCCAACAAAGATTTATATGTCAGAATTGCTGAGGTATAGAGCAATTACAAACAGCAACTGAAATTTTAAGACGAGTTTAAAGTAGAAAAGCACAGTAAAACCTTCCAGAACTTAAAGACAGGGACTATAGACATAGAATAGAAATACATCTTATTCACATACTGGAACAAAGACTACTATCTCTAGGAACACTGACAACAAGAATATCAACAAAGTGGTAGGTGGCATCATCTGTGAACTTGGAAGACAATGACCACAGATGGACTTGAGCTTATCTGAGAATTCCTCAGACTAGATTCCTCTAGGGCATTTAGTGATTACGCACATCCTGGCCCACTTGTTGCTAATTGCAGTAGAGGCCATGCTCCGTTGTATCACTGAGGTGAAACATCATCATGTTTTAGAGGAAATAAATTCACAAGATGCTCCATAAAAGTAATCTCTACTTTTTGGCTTCCAAGTCTATCAGCATTGATGAGGCAAGCAGGAAACCTAATGAAAATAATACAAGGAAATCTTTTCATCAACACCCATCCCTAATGTCTCAGTTATCAGGTCATTGTTTTTGCATCTCTAGGTGGAATCTGTATCCACAGCCAACATAGGAAGCTCTGATTTTAAACAAGCTTAAGTAGTAGTTTTTAACCACATAACCCAAGTCAGTTAAGTGATGCTAAACCTGTCGCAATTAAAGTGTAGTGGTGTTCAAGTGTATTTATACTATGCCTACTATCTCTCATGCACAAGAATATATGCATAAGAATTACAGACATGGTCATAAGGACTTTCACTGTTGTGATGTGGAAATATATGAGGAGACTTCAGAAATTTCATATAGAAATTCCATTATCTTTTGATTCAGTATTTCACAAACTTTTGAAGCCATCTTATATATGCACATGAGTCTTAAAAAACAAAACAAAACATGCACAGAAAATTTACATGACCTCATAAATTCTTGCTTTACTTGCATGGGGATTAGTGCATTTGGTGTTTTCTGATGGCTCTCCATTAAAAAAAAATTTGGATAAAGTGACCATTTAATAATACTATATTTGCCTTATTTTATTGTTGAAGAGAGTTTAAAATGAGCATGATTTTCTACTATGCCCTCTAAAAAAGGTGGTCTTAATAAGTTAATAGAACTCTATGATAAATTGTGAAGTTCAGGAACATAAATCCCATCAGGATATTTATTGAGGTAAGCAGAGTTGCGTGATTGGTGTGTGGAGGCAAGGATGAAGGATAGGGCAGGGACAGGATATCCTCCTCATCAAACATTATACATTACTTTCCTCATCACTTAAGTAGCAGTTACACAAATTGTTCTGGCTAGAGCATTTTCAGGGCCAGAAATTGAACCCACCCTTTCATTAGCTTCAAAGTAAAATGATCATATAAAAGGAAACTTGTAATGTCCTGTCTAGAGAATGTGGTCACACAATGGAGATTTAAAAATGGCATAGTAGCACTGTGAATAGGTCAAACTCCTTGTGAAATGTGCAAAGGAATCATGAATGATCCAAATACTGGAAGAACATATACCTTAAGAGCAGAAAGAATGTTTATATAAAAATACTGTTACTATTTAGGTAGCATTGCTTTATGAAAAGCAACAGTAGGTAGAGATGATCTTAAATTATGAGCAGGCATTTTACAGGTGACTTGATTCTTAGTAGGAATTCAATAAATAATAATTTTTTGATGATCACTTAGTAATCACCTAACATATGCCAGATATTGGCCAGGCAATACAAAGATAAGGGCATGGTTTCTGAACTCTAGAAATTTAAAATTAAGTTGAAGATGATAATTAATTATGTTAGTATTATTTCTGACAAGAGTTTGCAAAACACAACCTTCGAACCAAATCTGATTCACTATCTGTTTTTTCTTTTGGTAAATAAACTGGAAAACAGCCAAGGCCATTCATCTATACAATGGCAGAATTGAGTAGTTGCAACAAAAACTATATGGCTGATAAAATCTAAAATAGCTGTTCTCTGGAATTTTATAAAAAAGTTTGCTGACCCTTGTTTTATGATATCACATATGTGAAAGTAAACACTTTATGTACATTTTCACATTTAATTTTGACATTGCCCATTGAGGCAATTATCATATTATCTATATTTTTTCAATAATAAGATTGAAGTTTAAGTGGTTAAATAATTCAAGGCTTCAATGTCAAATTAGTAACCAATGTCACGAAATAGGACTTTTACTTCTCATGGTAGCACAAATAAAAGTGGTCATGAAATTGTATCTACAGAATTCAGTGTATATATATTATTAAGCTACATTTCTAGATTGGTATTATTCATCCAGAAAATAAATTCAACATGAATATAGGACTTTTATCTGACCCAGAGGGAATAACTGGTATAGGACTTGATCTCCTCCACAAGCAACTAGAAAACTGGACAGAATATATATATAAAACAACTATTGTTAAATACTGAACAATGGGTAATATAGACAAGAGAAACAATATAGATGAGCCCAACAATTGTGCTAGTTTTCTGCTCAAGAAGATTTGTTTGCTCATCAATAATCTTTATTGTCATTGTTAAATGCCATTGAGTCAGTTCCAACTCATAATGACTCTGTATAGGATTTCCCAAGATCAGCTGATAGGTTTGAACCACTGAACTTGTGGTTAGCAATCCAGTACTTATCCTACAGTGCCACACAAGGACTCCTTCATGGAAGGCAACACTTTCCATATCCTCAATATCTTTTCATTATAAATGTCTACCATTCAATAAACTTTTTTTCTTGACATATAAGGAAGAAGACGATCACTCATCTATCAGTTTGATGTACTGTGGTGACTTGTGTGTTGCTGTGATTCTGGAAGCTATGTACTGGTCAGGTTTCAGATGAGCTTCCAGACTAAAAGAGACTAGGAAGAAGGAGAGAAGGAGAGACAGCCTCCTTCTGAATATTTAAACACTGAAAACCTTATGAATAACAATGAACACTGTCAGCACCAGAATACTGAATATTGAAACATGATGAAGAGCTCAAAATATTGTCAGATATAGTACCAGAAGATGAGCCCCTCATGCTGGAAGGCACTCAAAACATGACTGGGTATGAGCAGCCTCTTCAAGGTAGAGTTGACCTTGATGACGTGAAAGGAGTAAATCCTATGGGACCTTCATTTGATGATAGTACACAACTAAAATTGAAGAGAAATAGTTGTAAACATCCATTAATAATCAGAATATGGAATTTATGAAGTATGAGTCTAGAAAAATTGGAAATTGTTAAAAATGAAGTGGGATGTATAAATATTGATATCCTAGGCATTATTGAGTTGAGATAGACTGATATTGGCCATTTTGATTCTGAAAATCACATGGTTTACTATGCTGTAAATGGCAAGTTGGAGAGGAATGGCATCACACTCAACATTAAAAAGAACATTTCAAGATTTGTCTTGAAGTGCAATGCTGTCTGTGATGGGATAATATCCACATGCCTAAGAACAAGAAAAGTTAATACAACTATTATTCAAATTTACGCACCAACCACCGAAGGCTGTATGATAAAATTGAAGAATTCTACCAACTTCTTCAGTCTTAAATTGATCAAACATGCTATTAAGATGCATTGATAATTACTGGTGATTGGAATGCAAATGTTGGAAATGAAGAGGAAGGAATAGTCATTGGAAAATATGGCCTTGGCATCAGAAACAAAATTGGAGATCACATGATAGAATTTTGCAAATAACTTTTCATTGCAAATAACTTTTTTAAAACCACATAAAAGGCGATGGTACACATGGACCTCTTCAGATAAAATACACAGAAATCAAATTAATTGCTTCTGTGAAAAGGAATAGTGTAAAAGCTCCATATCACCAATCAAAACAAGGCACGCAGTAGACTGTGGAACAAACCATCAATTGCTCATATGAAAGTTTAAGCTCATATGAAGCTGAAGCAAATTAAAGCAAGTCCACAAAAGCCAAAATATGACCTTGAATATGCCACTCCTGAATATAGAGTTCCTCTAAAGAACAGATTTGATACATTAGACACTGAAGACCAAATACCAGAAGAATTATGGAATGACACCAAGAACATCATACAGGAAGAAAACAAAAGGTCATTAAGAAGCCAAAAAAGAAGGAAAAGACCAAATGAATGTCAGAGGAAACTCTGAAACTTGCTATTCAGCATTGAGACACTAAAACAAATAGAAGAAATGAAGAGGTAAAAGAGGTGAATAGAAAATTTCAAAGAGCAGCTCAAGAAGACAAAGCCAAATATTAAAATGAAATGTGCAAAGACCTGGACTTGGAAAACAAAAAACGTACACCACTCTCAGCATTTCTCAAGCTAAGTTCACTGAAGAAAACATTCAAGCTTCTGCTTGCAATATTGAAGGATTCTACCAGCTGCTCCTTGGAAAACCTCTACAGGGTCACTCTGGGTTGGAATC
>NW_006408529.1:1775336-1776409 GCF_000296735.1 Chrysochloris asiatica
AGACCACAGCGTCACACTAGGACTCAGACTTCTCTCATACTTCAGACATGTTATCAAGAGGGAGCAGTCCCTGGAGAAGGACATTATGCTTAGAAAAACTGAAGGATGGAGAAAAAGAATAAGACCTCCAACAAGACGGATTGGCAGTGGCAACAGCAATGAGATCAAGGGTAACAATGATTGTGAGGTTGGCACGGGACCAGGCAATGTTTCAATCTACTATGCATAGGGTTGCTGTGAGTTGGTACCAACTAGATGGCACCTAACAATGATAACAACCTTTTTAATATGCAAAATAGATAGTCGATTTTTTAGTATCATCATAAATGTGAAATATCAGAAAGCATGATACTCAACACGTAAGATGTTGTATATTTTTGGGTCCGTTCTGATTCATAACGACCGTATATACAGTTCATGAGGTTGTAAATCTTTACAGGACCAGAAAGCCTCATCTTTCTCCCATGGAGGAATGGGTGGCCTTGAACTTCTGAACTTGTAGTTACCAGTCCAACATCAATCCTTCAGAGCCATCTATGCACCAAGTGAGGAGTAGGTATAAATAAAAGTCAGATATTAACAAGTATGGGTGAGGATAAGGAGAAATCAGAATATTATATACTTCAGATTGAAACATAAAGAGGTAAATTGCTTTGTAGAAAAGAATCATTCTTTCTCTTCCAGTTTTGGTGGCGGCAGAGCAGAGTCAGGTAGGACATGCTTTGTGGGGGAGGGGCTGAAAACCCACAGAAACTGCTTTCACGAAACAAGACCAGAGCTCTGGATCTAGCATAAGGTGCAGGGCATCAGTTTACCGCAACTGCCAGTGGAAAAATCATGGTATAAAGGAAATATTGTGATTTATGCATCGGTTAAGACACAGGACTCCCTCTGTAGCCATCCCACCTGGGTGGTGGTCAGAGGACGGGGCTACAGCCAGACCGAAACTGGAAACCCCAGCGCTAAAAGCTGTGCAGTGACATTTGCAAAAAGGAGGTGTGGGGCGATTCTACACATTTTTTCCTCCTCTTCCCTGTGGCACCTTCTTTGCCCAGCCTTCAGACAGGTGAGTG
>NW_006408529.1:1785608-1786946 GCF_000296735.1 Chrysochloris asiatica
AGCGAGGATCACTCCCACCCTCTTGGTACTCAGGGTTGATAGGGATGGGCAACATAGACCTTGGCTACCCAAAATGGTGGGCCTATGAAGGCAAGAAATGACCAATTTACAAGCTTTCAAAGAGGGAGTCTAGTTCCAGACGGGGCAGGTGAAGGTAGAATCACCACTGAACAATTTCCAATCTGTTGGGACCGGGCTGGCAAAAGAAAATGGGGTTAAGACTCTTGTGGTACAATAGTGCATAATTGCCATCAAGTCTGACTGTGAGGCCAGGAAATATAGAGGTAGATGTTGTTTGTCAAAAGGAGAGGAGTGATTGATTTTGCATTCCAGGAGTGGAGGTCCCTGGGACTGTCGAGTGAGAAGAACTGAGAGTGGGACCCTACCCAGAGAGGCAGTGATGCCGGGATGGAGACAGAGATGATGACGTGGACAAATTGAGGGGCTGGGGACACTGGATTCAGGGAAGGAGAAGGACTGTGTGATGGTGGCCTGGGGGTGGGGGCAGCGTATATGGTGTACCCTTTTGGGTTATATAATGATGCATGGAGGGATTGTAATCATTGCAATGAAATGGAATACGATAGGATGAGTGTAAAGCTGATGTTCTCCCATGTAAACCTCACAATAAAACTTAAAAAAAAAAAAGGAGAAATACTGCATAGGACCATTATTGTTAAAAACTAAGAAAAAGAACCCACCCTAAAAGGGGGAAAAATATTATATAATTGCTGATCTCCTGAATGTATGGGATGAGAGGAGGGGAGGGAGGAAGGGGAAGATAAAGCACAGGAATAGACACAGGATAGCTTGGGTGCTGTGGGGGGAGGTCAGGCAATACACAAGAAGTGGGAGGGGAATGGGAGAACAGTTAGGCAGGTTTGTATGAGCTAAGTGTGACAGAGGTAAGTGATGATGTATGCACAACCTTGGAATAATAGGGTTTTGGGATACAGTGATTGAGTCAGTGTTTGAATAGGTAAAAGAGGGGAATAATGTTAAGATGCTTGACTGTCTTTTGAATCTTGGTTTCCCTTGCTTACCATTGTGAAATAGACACATGAGGTGGGGAGAAAGGAATAACCAGAAACATCACAATAGAAAGCTTGTAATTCTGTCTTCAGTCTATAATTGGAATACCTTAAAGAGGGCTAGAAGTTGCCCAGTGGAAGAGGCCTCCTGTGGAGCTTTTGCATTGCATAAGACCATAGGTAGAAACCAGAACCCCATCCAGATATGTCTGAGGTGGGAAATTTCTACTGGAAAGGACAAGTAGACCAGCCTGGAGCAGCTATAAGAACAGAAGATACTTCATGAAGAAAGACCAGCAGGAAAAAT
>NW_006408529.1:1787321-1814191 GCF_000296735.1 Chrysochloris asiatica
TACTTGCAGATAGTACCCACTTGACCTAGCTTTGATAGCTGGATGATCAGAACTTGACTAGAAGAGGAAAGAAGAGGGAAAAAAAAATAGTGAGCCACTACAATTTGATGAACTTTACCTATACGTATGGATGTAGTAGCCAAAAAAGGGAACAAAGCGTTACAGCAAGGATCACTCCCACTCCCTCGGTACACAGGGTTGACAGGGATGGGTAACAAAGACATTGGCTACCCCAAATGGGGGGCCAATAAAGGCAATAAGTGACTGGCTTACAAGCTTTCAAGAGGGGGCCTAGTTCCAGATGGGGCAGGGGTAGGTAGAACCTCCAATGAATGATTTCCAATCTATTGGGACCGGGCTGGTGAAAGGAAATGGGAATAAGACTGTTGTGGTACAATAGTGACTAATTGCCATCAGAACTGACTGTGAGGGTTGGAAATATAGAGATATATGTTTTTTGACAAAAGGAGGAGAGTGATTGATTTTGCATCCCAGGAGTGGAGGTTCCTGGGAACATCAAGTGAGAAGAGTGGAGAGCAGGACCCTACCCAGAGAGGCAGTGATGCCAGGAATGGAGACAGAGATGATGACATGGACAGATGGAGCATCTGGGGGCACTGAACTCAGGGAGGGAGAGGGGCTGTGTGCTGACGGCTATGTGGTGGGTCTGTGTAGTGTATCCTTTGGTTATTTGATGATGCATGGAGGAATTGTAATCCTTGCAATGAAACTGAATATGATAGGATGAATGTAAAACTGATGTTTTCCCATGAAAACCCACATAATTCACAATAAAAACATAAAAAAAAGCATCAGGCCATTTCTCAAAAAGTTACACTTAGAATAACTATTTGACACAGTAATTCTACTCCTAGGTACATATTCAAGAAAAATGAAAAACATATGTCCATATAAGAACTTGTAAAGAATGTTTATAGCAACACCAAAAGGTGGATACAATTCAAAAGCCCATCAACTGCTAAATGGATATATAAAATTTGTTATATCCATGCAATAGAATATTGTAGTTAAGTGCTGTGTAGTCATTTCTGATTTATAGCATCCCTATGCATAACAGAAAGAAATACTGCCATATATTGTGCTAGCCACAATTGTTGTTATTCATGAGCCTGATCCTGCAGCTGCTGGGATAGTCCATCTTGTTGAGTATCTTCTTCATTTTTGCTGACCCTCAATTTTACTGAGCATAATTGCCTTCTTTAGAGATTGGCCCCTCCTGATAATAGTTCCAAAATATAAGAGACTATGATAACTGTATCATTTTGTTATTCTGATCTATAAGGAGCATTCTGGCTGTACTTCTTTCAAGACAAATTTGGCAGCCACTGAAACTTGCAATATTCTTCTATACCATAACTCAAATGCATCAATTATTCTATGGTCTTCCTTATGAATTGCCCAACTTTCATATGCATATGAGGCTATGGAAAATGTCTGCTTGGGCCAGGTGCACATTAGTTCTCAAACTGGTATCTTTCCTCTTGAACACTTTAAGGAGGTCTTGTGAAACAGATTTGGTTAATGTAATAAATTGTTTGATCTCTTTACTGCTGATTCCATGAGTGTTGATAGTGGAATCCAAGCAAAATGAAGTATTTGATAAATTCAGTCTTTTCTCCATTTATCAAAATATTATTTAATGGTCCAGTTGTGAGGATTTTTGTTTTCTTTAGCTTGAGATAGAATCCATACTGAAATCTGTGGTCTTTGATCTTCATCAATAAGTATTTTAAGTCCTTTCCAGTTTCATCAAGCAAGGTTGTATCCATTACAAGTTGTTTTTGAGTCTTCCAATTCTGATACCACACTCTTATTCATATTAATTAATGATACAACATTGAAACATTTCAAAAACATTTTACTAATTGAAAGACACAGTTACAAAAGGACTCACATTATAAGATCCATGTTACATGAAATGACCAGAAAAAGCAAATGTACAGAGAAAGATGAGTGGATTCTTATGGTTGGGGGCAAAGGGTCTTTGTTGGGGGTGATCCAAAACAGTGATGACAATGTTCTAAAATTGATTATGGTGATAGTTGCACAGCTCTGTGAAGGTGCTAAAATCTACTGAATCATATACTTTAAACAGGTGAGTTGTATTATGTGAATTGTATATCAATATTACTGTTACAGAGTAGTTTTTAAAAAAGAAAAAGATGAACAAAAAGAATTGGCACCATGCTTTGCTTCAGAGGCTGCACAAGCCATGTTGAGAGATTCTGTAAGGGAAGCTAGACTCTCTTCTCATAGCAAATCCACTGTCTATGAATAATTTTGATAAGGCAGGAATAGAAAAAAACACCTAGCATTTCCCACTACTAATCAGACAACTCATTTCACCCACACTTGGTCCATTTCTCATATATACTGTAGAAAGTAGTTGATGGTTATGTTGTGTTAAAGTAGCATCGAGTTGGGAGTTGGTTCTGACTTATACAGTCCCTGTATATATTTTTCCAGGAGCAACTGTTGGTTTGAATTGTCAACCTTGCGGTAAACAATTCCTACAACACCACACCTGGATTCCTGATGAGATGGTTACAAGTCATATACAGTTTTTTGCCCCTTTAAAGAGATGAAGTAAGGATGCTAGACCTTGTATGAACTTGACAAATATCCTCAGCTCAAATTCAAAGGAAAGAAAAGTCTCATTTAATATCCTGTTAACATTAATACATGTAGGGCTTGTGTTCTTAGCCTGACACTTTACATTAACATCAGACATGCTTCAGGAATAGTCATAACATTATTTAGTACTAGCACATCACAATCCTCACAACTGGACCATTAAATAATATTTTGATAAATGGAGAAAAGACTGAATTTGTCAAATATTTCATTTTGCTTGGATTCCACTATCAACACTCATGAAAGCAGCAGTCAAGAGATCAAACAATTTATCACATTAACGAGTACTGAATGTTGTATATAGATAGGGTTGCTGTGAGTCGGAACTGGCTTTATGACATCTAACAGTTCAGTATTTTAAACTATTATTTTGTGTAGAAATTATTTGTTTTTATGTAATTTACATGTAATTCTATTCATCTACAAAAGGGTGTTTGCAGCTTTGTTTGACCTTTCAATGATACTCCTGCCACTCTGAAGATCACATAATTTATCAACCCCAAGAGTTCAACATGAATTCTGAATTTTAATATCAGTGCAAGAATCATGGTTGATAAGATAAATACTTTTAATGGTTTGATGTTTTAAGAAATAAAGAAAAAAATTCTATTTTCTTATTTCTTTCACTTATGAACTTACATTAGTTATTAGAAACTATACTGAGATGTTCTGCATCTATGCCTCTGATACAGAATATTTTGATGATACAATTGTAATGTCACAAATCTGGACAGATCACAAAATAAAATTAATCCTACTATGTAATATAGGGGTCTGGTTGTGGCACCATAGAATAAGCACACAACCTTGAGTTCAGTTGGAATTGCAAGGTTGGTGGTTCGAACTCACCAGCTGCTCCTTGGAAACCCTATACAGGGTCACTATGAGTTGGAACTAACTCGAGGGCACTTAACAACAATAAGATGCCTCTAATTATTTTCAAATGAAAATATTTGAATATTAACTATTTTGTAACTATAATCACTTTCTTTTTCAAACATCTAAAATTTAATTTGTTGATATCAAGGTATCTATTTATCTAGTGCCATTAGTAATGGGAATGAACAAAATATTGTTGTGTTGTGCTGTGTTGTTAGGTACCATTGAATTAGCTTTGACTCATAATGACCCTATGCACAACAGAATGAAACACTGTTTGGCCCTGTGCCCTCTTCAAAACCACTGTTACGTTTGAGCTCATTATTTGAGTCACTGTGTCAATCCATCTTATTGGGGGGTCTTCCGTTATTTTGCTGACCTTCCACTTTTCCCTGTATTATGTCTTTTTCCAGGGACCATTTCTTCCTCATCACATATCAGAAGTATGTATGATGATGAAACAAACAGTGATCAGAATGAATAGTCTTTTAATCCAGAAAAGAACAAGAAATAAACAAAGAAAATATCATCAAAGCATCAATAAAAATAGGATAAATATAATAAATTAATTGATACCAGAATTCATAATTGTTGTTAAGTGCTATGAATATACACTCCAGGTATATTAAAATATCTGACCATGTCCATGGCTGGTGACGACAATGAACATGCACATGAAATGATTCTGTAAAATAGATGAGTGACAGTGGATTATGTGGCAAATCATATGCAAATCAGCTATGCCTCTGCTTATGAAATAATCAAACTTGGCTTTCAAAAAGTTTGTTTGAGATGGGACCAAAACAGCTAATGAAAGATAATATACAGAAGAGTTTGGACATCTGGAAACAAAATTTGGACCGTATTCGAAGTAAGGTAAATATTTCTTTAAAAAATCCTTACTGTTAACAAAACATGGATTCATCACTACAAGCCTGAGAGTAAATGGCAGAGCATAGAATGGAAACATCCTCAGTTGCCATCTAAGAAAAAGTTAATCTTCTGTTGGAAAATTGATGCTTACAATTTTCTGAGATTCTCAAAGGCCAGTATTGGAACACTATCAGGAAAAATGTTCAACAACCAACATTGCTCTTTACAGTTAGATGCTTACTGAAATTCTGAAGCCTAATTTTGTATTAAATCACAAGGACATTGTGATCTTGCATGACAATGCACATCCTCACACCTCTGTCTACACTGTTGACACTCTGTAAAAATGTCTTTTTGAGGTGTTAAAGCATCCTCCCTACAGTCCTGATCTTTCTCCATTAGACTTTCACCTGTTTGGTACCCTGAAAGTAGCTCTTTGAGTATGAAGATTCACCTTTGACAAAGAAGTGAAGACAGTGGTACATTTGTGGCTCACAGCTCATTCTCAAACATTTTAAAATAAAGGAATATGTAAGTTTGTTGACAGATGGACAAAGTATTGAAAAGCAAGTAAATGTTTCAAGTCCTCTTCACTTTCAGCAAGCAAGGTTGTATCATCTGCATATCACAGGTTGTTAATGAGTCTTCCTCCAATCCTGATGCCACGTTTTTCTATCCATTATTATCAAAGAGGCAAGAATGTGTCCTCTGGACTCTGAGATCCCTATAAACTGAATCTATTAACCACGGAACAGAAAACTATAACACCAAAGGAGTGGCAGCAGCAGAATCAAGTGCCAGAGCCCTATATAAAGCCATGGATCTCCCAGTGTTTGGAGGAAGAAAAGCAAAATGATTTGGGGAAGGAGATTTGTTTGAAGAATAAGGAGCCTCCAAGTACTTAATTGGGGGATCTAAATTTGCTGACCCACAGTGCTAGAGCATAATGCCTTCAGACTGAGCCTTATGGTATAATGGTGTGTCCTGTGGGAATTTATCATCACCCCTAAAAGAGCTTTGTTGCATTGGCTAGGCACAGAAAGGTCGGTGTCTTTGGGCATGACTGAGGAAAGGCTTCTCTAACTGGAGCAAGTGTGCCCTGAGTACTTCTGACCCTAAATTGTAACCTGTTAATTTCCCTAATAACACCATAACTAAGTATGGTGTTTGAGCTCTGTGTGGCAATTGCAGTGAATTATCAAACACAGCTGAGTAGAGAGTGCTACAAGAGGAATGGTTAGTGTCATTACTTTTGCACTATGTTTCTAAGTACTCTTCTGAATCCTGCTTCAGTTTCTGGCAGCTTGATATATATATATGCACTGCTGTAAGGTCAGCATAGGACTGCTAACCACAAGCTTGGCATTTCAAGGCCAATCAGCCAGCCATACCTCAGAAACTTTATATAGGGTTGCTCTGAGTCTAAACCAACTCAATAGTACTTAACAGCAACAACAGCATGTTTATTTGTCTATGTGTGGTTTGCTGGTGTTAAGTGTTGTATAGTCAGTCTGACTCATAGAGACCCTGTATAGAGTTTCTGAGAAGCAGCTTGTAGATTTGCACCACCAGCCTTGTGATTAGCAGTCCACTGATTGTCAGATTATTTGCTCGGCACACAGATTGAATAAGTATGATGAAGAAATACAAACCTGGCATACACTTTTCCTGCTTTTAAACTATCCAGTACCTCCTTATTCTATTCAAATGACTGACTCTTGGTCTATATGCAGGTTCCTCATGAGCACAATTAGGTATTCTAGAATACCCATTCTTCCCAATGTTATCCATAGCTTGTTATGATTCACACAGTCAAAAGTCTTTGCATAGTCAGCAAAGCACAGGTAAATAGCTTTCTGGTATAAAGTACTTTCAGCTAAATCCCTCTAGCATCAGCAATGATATTCCTCATTTTACTTCCTTGTCTGAATCCAGGCTAAACCATTGTTAGTTCCCTGTTGCAGCCAGTTTTTAATTATTGTTGGAAAAATTTTACTTACATCTGATATTAATGATAATATTTTATGTTTTTGCATTCTGTTGGGTCACCTCTTTTTAGAATGGGCACAAATATGGATTTTTCCAATCAGTTGGCCAGGTATTTGTCTCCTAAATTTCTTTGCATGGATAGTGAGTACCTCTAGTGGTGCCACAGTTTGTTAAAATATTTCAATTTGTATTCCACCAATTCCTGGAGATGTGTTCCTTGAAAATGCCTTCAGTACACCTTGGATTTCTTTTTCCAGTACCACTGACTCTTGATCATATGCTACCTCTTGAAACAGTTGAACATCAACTCTGTTTTTTGTTGGTACAGTAACCCTGTATATTTTCTTTTGATGATGCTAGCATCAATTAATAGTTTGTCCTTGTGTTGTTACTATTAAATGCTCTCAAGTCATTTCATACTCTTAGCCACCCAGTATAGGGTTTCCAAGGAGTGGCTGGTAGGTTTGAACTGCCAATGCTGTGGCTCAAACTGACCTCGAGGTCCAGCATATTATCCTGCAGCACCACACAAAGACTACTTAGAATTTTGTCCTTAGGGTCCTACAATATTGAAAATAGAGTCTTCAATGTTTCAAAATTCTTTCAGTTTGAGAAATGCTGAGCCAGTTCTTCCCTCTTGGATTTCTAAATCCAAGTCTTTGTACATTTCACTATAAAACTTAACTTTGTTTTCTTGAGCTGCACTATTTAACAAATCATATACATTGCTTCTTCACATGGTTGCAATTCTCTCCATGCTCCAATAGTTAACAGCTTTTACCTCTACTCACTTTAACCATTGCATTCCTTCCTGTGTCTCCCGCAACCTCCATTTTTCCTCTACCAACCTCCCTTCTTAATGATCTTTTGCTTTCTTCTTGTTTGGTGTTTTTGATGTCATCCAACAGCTCTTCTGGTCTTTAGTAATTAGTGTTTAATGAATCAAATCTGTTTTCGAGATGATCTCTAAATTCAGGTGGAATATGTTGAAGTTCATGTTTTGGCTTTTTTTGGACTTATTTTAAATTCCTTTAGTTTCAGCTTGAATTTGCATATGAGCAATCCATGGTCTGTTCTACAGTCTGCTCCTGGCCTTGTTTTGGTTATGACATGAAGCTTTTCTACCATCTCTTTCCACAGATGTAGTTAAATTTATTTCTGTGTATTCCATCTGGTGAGGTCCATGTGTACACTCATCTTTCATGTTGTTGAAATATGGTATTTACAACTCATAAGTCATTGGTCTTGCAAAATTCTATCATGTCATCTTTAGGATCTTTTCTTTAGCTAAGACCGTATTTTCCAACTATGGATCCTTCCTCTTTATTTCCAATCTTTGCAATCCAATCATCAGTAATTATCAATATATTTCAATTAAATGTTTGAGCAATTCAGCCTGAAAAAGTTGGTATAATTCTTCAATTTCATCATCACTGGCTTTCTGACTAAATTTGAATAATAGTGGTATTAACTGGTCTTCCTAGTATGCATATGGATATTATTTCATCACATACAGTAGTATACTTCAAGAAAGATCTTGAAATATTCTTTATGATGATGAATATGACACCATTCTCTTTCAATTTGTCATTCCTGACATAATAAACCATATGACTGTCAGATTCAAAATGGTCAATACCAGTCCATTTAAGTTGGCTAATTCCTAGGATATCGATGTTTATGACTTCCATTTCATTTTTGACCACTTTCAATTTTCCTGGATTCATACTTCACATATTCCATGCTTTGATGACATATGGATGTTTACTCATGTTTCTCCTCATTTTGAGTTGTACCCCATCAACAAACTCCATTTGTGTCATCACAGTCAACTCTACTTTGAGAAGGCAGTTATTCCTCAGTCGTATTTTGAGTGCCTTCCAACTTGTGGGACTCATCTTCCAGTACTATACCTGGCAATGTTATGGTGCTTTTCATCATGTTTTAATATTCAATAATCTTGTGCTATCTGACAGTGTTCCACAGATATTAATAAGGTATTCAGTGGCTAAACATTCAGAAGTAGCTTGCCTCTCTTTCTTCCTAATCTGTCTTAGTTTGGAAGCGAAGCTGAAACCTGTCCACCATGGGTGATCCTGCTGATATTTAAAGTACTGGTGGAATAGCTTTCAGCATCACAGCAACCCTCAAGGTATCACAGTATGATAAACAGACAGATGAGTGTTGGCTTTTGACTTTAGAAGTATATAATAACTTACAGAATAGAACAACTATAAAGAAATATAAAATAAATAAAGCTACTCTTTCCACATGGAAATCTAAATCTAACTTTAAAAAATAAGAGTTGGTTGTTTGAAAATATATCTTAATAATAATATGGACACAAAGTTTTAAGCAATGCAGCCAGTGAAGTAAATTAGTCAATTTATATTTATTGAGAAGCATTATCAGGAGTAAAATGTTAGTCTTTTCTCTATATGTCATTAGATTCTAAATCAGTTATTGAGGTTTTGATATTTGCTGTGAACAAGATCTAATATTGCAAAATGTCTTTTTTTTCCCCTTTGGGTATGGGAAGAAACAAAGCAGCATGTGGAAATTTGACCAAAATACAGACAGAATGATAGCAGTGGAGAAGGTAGTGAACCTTGTTCTTGTTTGCCTTCTTTCTACTGACTTCTCAGGTTCCTTGTTTGTCAGGGTTATACAGTCTGCCATGTTATCAGATTTCACCAAGGGTGTGTAACAAGGATGACCCCAGCAGTTTTCCCCTTTGTCTGATGGCCCATACATTAGTTCATGGCTGTCAAAAACTAGTAGGTAGAGGTCTTTCCTGTTCACATCCAGATGTACTGATAAATGCTTCTTGGCTTATTAACATTTTGGGATTCCCAGAGTTACTCCTGATTGCCTAACTTTTTTTTTTTGTCTTTCAGATTTTGCCTGCCTAAAAGAAGTATCTATTAACAATACCATTTTAAAATGTTTTGTCATTTTGAGTAATACAAATTGTTCATGGGAGTGGCAAAATAAAAATGAACAATAATGAAAATATAGAGTGGAAATCGAATAAAAGATAATTGTCATATTGTGAATTATATGAATTATATAGCTAGTGAACAATTAAGGAGTTGCTGGTAATTTATAGGAGTTGAATAAACCACACTGAAAAAGTTGGGTCAAAAACAAATAAAATGAATAAATTGATCTGCTAGTATGTCACACCTTGGAGAACCAACTGCCTTAGTGCATAAAGTTAGTTTTATTTATTTCATCAATGTGGAATGAAGGCCCAGAATGTATTTTAGAAGCTATTAGAATGAAATTGACTACAACTGCACTAGTTCATTATGAAAATGTTGATTCTACCATGTTTTAGAAATTTTTTACCTGACTTTTTCCCAAACTAAGTAGCAGATGCTTTTGACACATCATATTTTCTATAGTGAACAGTTATACTTAGAAAAATATAACTCTACTGTAGTGTAGCGCTGTAACATAAGCACTGGACTGCGAACCAGAAGGTCGGTGGTTCTTACTCACCAGCCATGCCTAGAAAGATCCTATAGAGATTCACTGTGAGTGGGAACTGACTTGACAGCACTTAGCAATAACATACTTAGAAAATGGTCACAAGATAAATATTGTACTGCTGCTCTTTTATAGTAACCACAGAAACTTTTTTATATTTCTTGCTTTGTCAAAAAAAAAAAAAAAAAGTAAAAAAAGTAAAAAGAACTGCCAGATTTGAATATGTTTGTTTGGTCTAAAAGGACGAATAAGTAAAAAAACATTTATGCCCAAAATGGTACTGATACACATTGTTATTTTCAAATGCTTCAAAGGTATTCAGAACAAAAGTTTGAAATGGGAAAACCTATGGGGTCTTCCAAACTGTTTACACAATTTCTTATCAGAATATAGACAGAAATTAGTGGGTAGGATCACATTTCAAATTAAACTTGATTCATCAAACATCCACTCTGTTTTTTGGTATGGTGTAAGTAATATAATGATAAGTTTTATAAAATGTGTTGAGAAGCTGATTTCTAATAGGTAATGCTATAAACTTATTAATGATAACCTTTAAAATATAATAGTTAAAAGCTTTTCATTATTACTTTTATTATCAACTAACTTACTTTGACTGTGGAGGTTTAGAATGCTTATCATTTTTCATAAATCCCTGAAGCCATCTCTAATCCCAGGGATTTATCCAAAATAACTAAATAACAACTTTGGTAAATATTCAACCTCTCTTATCATCTACATGAATGGGCAAAGATATAAGCACCGTGCATTCTGAGATCTCATTTTAGTAGGAAAGGATTCTCTAAATCCTTTTGTTAATATCTTATCACAGAACACAAAGACCTAATAAGTAAGTGTTTAAAATAAGAAAAGTCAGCTAAGAGAGACTGAATCTTGGCAACTATAAATGGAACATCTGAATCAAAAGGACCTAGTAACAGAGCATTTGCTGAACAACAAACTCCATGAAAACAATGAGGACAGGGTTGACTTTTTATAGTTACAGTAAAAGTTTCAGGACTCTGGGGTCCATGTTCCCAGAAAATTGAATTGCAATATTGGGGCTTAAAAAACAAGAATCCTATTAGAGAATTTAAGGCATAGACTAGAATGTAAACTCTATAGCATGCTTCTTTTGTTGGCAGCATAGACCAGAGGTCAAGTTTGCAGGCTCTGAAACAGATCGTCCTGCGTTCCATCATGGTACTTCACCTTACTTGCTCTATGACCTGAGGCAACTACACTAGCACCTCTAGTCCTTGCTTTTCTAATCTGTCAATTGGACATAATAATAGCATTTACTTTGATTCATAGTAAGAATTAAGTATTTTAAATCATGTGTGCACTGAAAATAAAGCCTGAAACACTAAGCTTACAATGAGTATTATCTGTTATAGAATGATTATGTCTTCCAAAAACATGTGCTGCAAATCCAAATTTCTAAACCTGGGGCTATAATCCCATTTGAAAATAAACTGTCTTTTTTATGTTAATAAGGTAGGATTAGTGTAGGGTGTATTTTGGGTCAATCTCTTTTAAAACATAAAAGATGTAAAAAGCAAGCAAGTAAAGCAGGTATGAGGGAGGGTGATACCAAACCACACTAAAACTGCCCAGAAAGACAAGGAGTTTCCTGCAATGCTGATAGTGAAAAAATACCTTCCCTCATGGACATTACACTAAATTCAGATTTCTGACATGCTAAACTGTGAGAAAAATTTCTGTATGTTAAAGTCACTCATCTGTGGTTTATCTATTGTAGCAGCACTAGATAACTGAGACACTATCTTATACTCATTCTTCATGAGCATAATATAAATATGGTATTTTACCAAGATTATAAAAATAGTATAAGAACAAAACACACGTTGTTTTTAGTTCATATTTGTAAATAAGCTATGTAAAGAATAAGGAAAGATAAAGTACTATAAGTAAGATTACTTTTCTTATTGATGGAATTTTGAAAATATAAGAATTTTTAAAATAGTCTTACCAAGGTATCAAATAACAATTAAATTAGATTTTTTTAAAATAATGGAAGCATTTGCCTGCTAAACAATGATAATCCAAGACAACAGTTGTTGTTGTTGTTGTTGTTGTTGTTAGGTGCCATCAAGTCAGTGCCAACTCATAGCGACCTTATGCCCAGTAGAACAAAACACTGCCCGATCCTGGGACAGCCTCACTACTGTTGCCACGCTTGAGCCCATTGATACTGCCACTTGGCCAATCCATCTGGTTGGATTGGGGGTCTTCCTCTTTTTCTCTGACCCTCCACCTTACCAAAAATGATATCCTTCTCCAGCGACTGGTTCCTCCTGACAATATGTCTGAAGTATGAGAGATGAAGTTTGGCCATCTGGGCCACCAAGGAGCACTCTGGCTGCCAATCTTCCAACACAGACCTGTTGGTTCTATGGGCAGCCCATGGCACTTTCAATATTGTCCTCCAACACCACGACTCAAAAGTGTCAATTCTTCTATAGTCTTTCTTATTTGCTGTCCAACTTTCACATGTACCAAAAGGTAATTTATATGTTGTAGCAGGAACTGTTGGTGCCCATTAACATCTGGGATAGTCTCCCTATGCAGGCTGAAATGATGAATGGGAGTTATTATTGTTGTTAAGTGCAATCCAGTTGGTTCCGACTCATTGCTACCTTATCTTATATTGGGCTCCGAGGCCTTAAATCTTTTCAGGAGCAGAAAACCTCATCTTTCGCTCATAGAACCTGTGGTTCACAGTGTAGTGTTTATTCTACTTGTGGGATACATAATCCAGCTTTCTAACTTTTTGGGTAGAACTGTTCATGTACATCTCTTTACTGTTCCCCAGAACCTCGCAGGAGTTTGCCTTCATTACCTACTGTAGCAAACTGTTCACTGTTGTTTTAGGTGCCATGGAGTTGGTTCCAACATGTAGTGACCATGTATAAGGTTTCTGAGGAGTGACTAGTGAGTTTAAGCTGCCGACTTTGTGCTTTTCCTACAGCTCCATTTCAGGACTTCATTTTAATATATTCCATGTTAACAGCCTTCTCTTATCTGTCTCACTTCCCCATACCTCTGCCTCCTGAAAATGTCTCCTAAATCATCAATTTGCCCTTTAATCTTGTCTTAACACGTTTCTTAAAAAATCCAAGACTATCTGTCTTCTGAAAAACAATGACAAGAGTATACACATCAGTCTTTTTTACTGACTTGAGGGTTTTCTGACAGAGGCAAAGACTATGTGATATTGCCATGCTATTTCCAAATATATGACACCATCATGGATTGAACTGTGCCCCTCAGCTTGGCTAGGCCATGATTCTCTGGTTTGGCAGTTATGTAATAATCACCCATGATGTGATCTGATGGGATAAGCCAATCAGTTGTATGAAGATTAAGGATGAAATTTGTTGTTGTTAACTGTTTTCAAGACTGTTCTGAGTCTGCAACTCTGTAAAGCATTTCCAAGGACCAGCTGGTGAGTTTTAACTACTAACCTTGTGGTGAGCAGACCAGTGCTTATTCTACAGTGCCCCACAAGGACCAGTCACAACACTGATTGAATGTAAGAAGAGTTTCCCTGTGGTGCGGTCTGCAATGCCTTTTATCTTACCAGAGGAAAAAGGAGAGAGAAGCAAGCAGAGAGAGAGGGAACTATTACCACCTAGAAAGAAAAGTCAGAAACAGAGCCAGTTTTTGGACTGAGGGTCCCTGTGCTGGGAACCTTCAAGAGCTAGGAGACAATTGATGTAAAGCTACATGGAGATGTTCAAGGAATGCTGGGCCTACAGCTGCTGAAAGGAGATAAAGACCTTTTCCCTAAATGGTGATCCAACAGAAAGTCTTTCCCTAGAGGTGGAACTATGAATCAAAATGTCTAGCCTCCTAAAGTATGAGAAAATAAAGTTCTGCTTGTTAAAGTCACACATTTGTGCTATTTCTGTTATAGCACCACTAGATAACTAAGACCAATCCACTGGGATCGAGTTGATTCTGATGCATAGTGACCCCATATGGAGTTTCTAAAACTGGAAAACTTTAACAGAGCAGACATCCTCATCTTTCTTTTACTAAGCTGCTGGAGTGTTTCAACCACCTACCTTGTGGTTAGCATTTCCATGCTAATCCTACAGTGCCATCTGTGCTCCTTATCCCATTACTTCGTTGTTGTTGTTTAGTGCATTGAGTCAGTTCTGATTCAGAACGACGCTGTATAGGGTTTTCTAGAAGTGGCTGATGGATTTGAACCACTGACCTTCAGTGCTTACCCTACAGTGTCACACCAGGACTTGCACTACTTTGCTGTTGTTGTTAAGTGCCATTGAGTTAGTTCTAACTCTGTATAGGGTTTCTGAAGGGCAGCTGGTAGTTTTGAACTGATTACTGTGTGGTTCCCAGTCCAGTGCTGATCCTACAACACCACACTTTAGAAGATAATAAATGAATACTCCCTTCAGTATGGATTGCACCTAAATGTAAAGAAGACAAAACAAAACAAAACAAAACAACTCACCATTGGATCAGTAAATAATATCATGATAAGGGGAGAAAAGATTGAAGCTATGAAAGACTTCATTTTGCTTGGATGCGCAATCAACACTCATGAAGGCAGTTTTTAAGAAATCAAATGACATATTGCATTAGGAATATCTGTTTTAGAAGACCTCTTTAAATATTAAAGAGCAAAGAGGTAACTTGGAGGACTGAGGTATGGCTGATCCAAGCCATGGTATTTTCAGTTACCTTATATACATGTGAAAATTGGGCAACAAACAAAGAAGACTATAGAATTGTTGCATTAGAATTGTGATATTAATGAAGAATACTGAAAGTACCATGGACTGCTAAAGAACAAACAAATTTGTCTCAGAAGTTCAGCCAGAATGTTTCTAGAACAGAGGATGGCAAAACTTCATCGCTTGTATTTTGGACATGTTGTCAGGAACAACAATAGGTTCAAACATAATATCTGTGAGGATGGCACAGGACTAGGTGGTGTTTCGTTCTGTTGTGTATATGGTCACTTTGAGTAGGAATCAACTCAATGGCACCAACAGGGGTTTAAGTTTTATTCTAGATAAAAATCTTTTAATGGACTTACAGATTTATATTAGAAGTAACTGAAGTTTAAGCCCTCACAGAACTGCAATTATTTGGGATAGGTTATTTGGGATTTAAGACAGTACCAAAATATGGAGATGAGGCTGTCAATGATATGTAGTGGAAAACAGCTAAATCAAATATCTTTTGAGGCATCAAAGGCAATAATTTGGGAAACCTAGTTGCTACTGTTAAAGAATAACATGAAAGCTATGAAGAATCCAGGAAATACTGTGTTGAACAGATGCTTCTATTAACACTCAAGTGTTTATAAAGTCAAAATTATGCTTTGAATTTTCTCAATGTTTGAATTGACCTAGAAATAAAATCTTCGAGATGTCCTATAATTACTAAATGAATATCTTCTCTTTTCAATTGAGGGACTGAACAAACATATTAAACAAATGAACATTATATTTTTCCAGGTTGTAGATTTCCATATTGGTTGACAATACAACTTTAGCAGAAATCTCATGAGAAAGATTGATAATCATGAAACTTTAGAAATGACATGGGGTTATCTACAAAGATTTAGAGAGCTAAGTGGTATCTAAATATTTAATTCTAATAAGCTGTCCATATTGATAGAAGTAATCCCCTTCCATCCTTAAGAGGCTATTCCTGCCTTGCTTAAAGACTGGGAACTGAGTGCAAAAGGGAGTTAACATCTCAGTGGGAAGCCAGTTGACCTGTTCCACTCAATCTCACTGCACAGTAGCCAAATTTACAACTAAATTAGATCCCCCATAGTACTCAGGGTTAGGGGGAGGAAGGATTTATTTATCAGTGCCTAGAGAAAGAGGAAGACTCCCAGCGAGATTGATTGGCAGAGAGGCAGCATCAATGGGCTCAAGCTTGGCAACAACAGTGATGTTAGCCCAGGATCAGGCAGTGTTTCCTTCTTCTGTGGAAAAGGTTGCTATGAGTTGGTACTGACCCAGTGGCACCTAACAACAACAACAAGATAACTGCTCTGGTAGAAATGCCAGCTTATCTGAGATCTTTCATGTCTGGTTCTATGCAGAAGAAAGATGCTACAATATAAATGACATTTTGATTTCAATGGATAAGTGAGGTTTCGGGGCAGAAGAAGTCAAGTGGTCATTCTTAATCATCACAAGCAAGATGGATATGATTACTTTAATACACTATGTGTTGATCATAGTGGTCTGTTCTTTCAGGTTATTGGTGGTGGGTAGATAACTTTGCACTCCTAGGAAGGAAACATGTGACTCCATTAAGATTCTCCTTGATTTGCATGTCTGACAGAGGACAAGTCAAGTGAACAAAAATCTCCATTGGACAAAACAATAATTATTGTTGCTATTGTTAAGTGCCATTGAGTCAGTTCTGAGCCATAGTGACCCTGTATAGGGTTTCCAAGGAGCAGCTTGAACCACTAACCTTGAGCTTCAAATTGACTGTGCAGACTAGCACATTAACACACAGAGTCACACCAGGACTCCACACAACAATAATGTTGTTGTCAGGTGCCATCGAGTCAGAACCGACTCATAGCAACCCTATGCACAGCAGAACGAAACAATGTCTGATCATGGGCCAACCTCATTACAGCTGCCACACTTGATGCCATCAATGATGTCACCTGGCCGATCCATCTCGTTGGGGTTCTTCCTCTTTTTCTCTGACCCTCCATCTTACCCAGCATGACGTCCTTCTCCAGCGACTTTTCCCTCCTGACATACTGTCCAAAGTATGAGAGATGAAGTTTAGCCATCTTGGCCTCCAAGGAGCACTCTGGCTGCACTTCTTCCAAAACAGATCTGACTTGATACCACCTAACAATAACAACAACAACAGATAACAATTACCCTTGACTCTTAGTTATGCTTACCAATTAATTTTCAATCCCCTTATCAATTAATGTCCTCTCAAACTTTCCTGTGGAAAATAGTCACCTGATGGTTTTTCTGGCCTCCAAAACATTACCACCCCAGAAGGTCCACTGCCTCAGTGCCTGTTTTTCATCTTAATCATCAAAGGTGGATACCTTTGTAAACTGATGGCTCAGTAGCATCAGAAGAGTTAGTGTATATTCATTTAGATATCCTTGCCCCATGTATCATCATCTCAGGTTTTATCTAGCATGGCTGTGAACTTCATATAGTCAGCTGTTACCTGGATTTTCAGTCATCTCTGAAGGTAAGTGACTAGTTCTAAATCCAAAGTTTTGATTTACAGTTTTTCTCCCAAGACAGTGAAAAGACATCTTTGTAAGCTACCAAGAAAACTTCCTGTACTTATGCTTGGTTTTCAGTCATCTGTTAACTACTATTAGCATTCACACGTGACACAAGACATGTTTTTTCTAACTGGGTCATATGCATGTGAAAGTTAAACAAACAATAAGACATATTTGAGAAGAATTAATGCATTTGAATTCTGGTGTTGGAGAAAAAGATTGAAAGTACCATGGACTGCCATAGTACAAACTAATCTGTCTGGGAAAAAGTTCAGCCAGAGTGTTCCTTCAATGTGTAGATGAAAGATTTGAATCTTGTACTTTTGTCATATTATCAGGAAGGACCAGTCCCTGGAGAAGGACATCATGACTGATAAATGGTGAGTCAACAAAAAAGAGAAAGACCATCAATGAGCTAGTCTGACACAGTAGCAGCAACTATTGTGCGGATGGGACAGGAGCAGACCGTCTTTTGTTGTGCATAGGTTTTTTTTCTGTTGTGAATTGATTTGCTATAGTCAGAACCAACTCAATGACCCCTAAAAACATTAGCTTTTAATGTTTAATTAAATTACCTTTTAATTTAATTAGCTTTTAATGGTTATAAACAAACCATCAGGTTATCAAAGGCATGAATGAATTTCTTTTTGATAACCAACTATGCTGATTGTCCTTGCAGTACTCTGAAAAATGCACTGGTCAGGAGACTTCTTTCCAAACAGAATAGTTGCTCAAGACTCCACAAGCAACTGTCTTTCCACCTTGTGCCAGGAATGGTATCCTTATTACTAGGTGAATGGTCAGTGATCCCATCTAGATATCACCTCCTTGCCCCCTGCTTTCTTGTACTAGTCTTGATATCAGTTGGAATCTCTGGGAAGTAGACATTGAGGTGGAGTTAGGACTGCAAAACATTTGTAACAGTTAAAGACCTATGAAAAGAAAAGGGATTAAGAAGGATTGTGATCAGGATACAGATCTGACAAAAGAACTTCCAGACCAATGGGGAGTCTGTAAAATAGGTTCAGAGTTGGGCAGAAAAACCTCTCTACCACTGCATTGTTCAGTCATTGCTGGGATCATTCAGAACCCAGAGTATGACTTTGACTCAAAATATGTTAGCTAACCACATTCCTTACAATTGAGTTCTTTACTGGAAAGGATTCAAAGGACTCACCTTTGTAGTGCCACCGAATGTTTACAGCTAATTCCACAGGTACACAAGATTTTTAATACTGGACCCCAACATTTCTTTCTCAGCAGCACTGTTGTTGGTGGTGCCAATGAGTTGGTTCTACCTCAGTGACCATGTATACAAGTGGCTGGTGGGTTTGAACTGCCGACTGTTCAGTTATCAATCCAGTGCTTATCCTCCAGTACCACATCAGGAGTCATTAATTTGTTTGTAATAATGAGACTCATTTTTAGAATCAGTTTCTTTAGGTAGAGAAAAATATGAGTCCTATGTCACAGGTATTTCATACTTCAGAAGTTTGCTTAACATGAGTTTCTTCATTTGAAAACTGAGTTCAAGTTATAAGTGATAATTTTCATGTATGTTCAGTGACGTTGGAAATTATCACAGTACTATTCATGTGTCCTTTTTTTTTTTAAAGTTTTTATTGTGAATTCAGTGATAGTTTACATGGGAGAACATTGGTTTTATATTCATTGTTTCATTGCAATGATTACAATCCCCTCCATGCGTCATCATTCAAAAGTATTTGTTTCTATTCTCTCTGTGTGTGTTTTTTGTTGTTGTTTGTTGTACACAAAAACACCCAGGAATATATAATCATTTGAACAACCAAAGGACACTTTCTGTAAGCATGCCTCCTGGCTGCCAGCATACAGCCTTACACTTCCTATGAGTCTAGAGACCTCAGCAGCTCATTCTCTCCATGTCATCATCTCTGCCTGCATTTCCAGTGTCGCTGCTTCTTTGGATAGGGTCTCATAATCCGCTTGTTCTCTTCTCCCTTGATGGTCCTGGGTTTCTGTTTCTGGACTGTAAGATTAACTACTCCCCCCTTTTTGTTACAAAACTTTTACCTGTACAGTTGTGACAATCACAGTTAGTCATGATAACAATTACTCACCATTGAATCATAAGAATCTTATCCCCATCTCCTTTTCCAGACCCATCTAGACATGATGAAAACTATTCAGTAGGGATTCTACATTCCCCTGCATGCTCTGAAACTAAACTCCCACTTGAAAAGCTGTAAGACAGTCACTTTGTGCCTTCATAGCCATTCCCATATTAGACAGCCAATGTCTAAATTGCCCATACTTATCAATTCTGTGTGCAGAGGGGATGGGAATGATCCTTGATATGAAGATTCCTTCCCTCTCAGTTGCTGTTTTGAGCTACTATTTCTTCCAAGTATAGGTCAATTTCATCAAATGTAGCAATTTACACTTATTTCCTTCATCAAAAACTGTTTTATCTTCCTTTAGTTTTGTTCTGATCATCCAGCCATTGAAGCGAGGCCAAATGGATATTATATGCAAGTTTGGGCATTTTTGTGCATCTCTCCTCACTTCATAATAGCTGGATGCTTCACTCTCAGCTTTAGCCCTACATGGCTATATACTTGTCCACGGACCCAGGAGTCCCCAGGTTTCACCATACTTAGGAACAACCAGCCCTTACTGTTCTCTCTCTCATCTCCAGGTCAACGGGAATCAATGGAATATGGTCAAACTCAGTCCGTATCTTCATTGCTGCTTTTCCCCCACTTCCACTCACCAGTAGACCAACATGGTTGTCAGCAAGCTTACATGCCTGCTTGTGTATTCTCTTTGAATTTCAGTCTTTGAAGGTAGTTTGTCCTGAAGGGACTTGATTGCTTGCCTTGATAGCTCCCTGGGGAACAACTAGGTTGTTCTCTTCTAGTAGCCAATCAGACTGACATTTTTGTTTTGGATTTTTCCTGCTGTTCTTTCTTTCAAGAAGTATCTTCTGTTCCTCTAGCTGGTCCAGTCTGATCTGCTTGTCCTTTCAAGTGGGAATGTCCTACCTCAGAAGTTTCTGAATGGGAATCAGAATTCCACCTAAGGTCTTATACACTACAAAGGCTCCACAAGACACCTCTTTCATTGGGAAGTTCTAGCACCCCTTTTAGGTATTCCAATCAGTTATAGGCTGAAGACAGGCTCACAAGCTTTTTATTACCATATTTCCAGATATTCCCTTCTATCTCACACAAGTGTCTATTTTATAATAGTAGGCAAGGAAAAACAATATACATAAGACAGCCATGCATCTTAACATTATTTTCACTCTTTTATCTGTTCATACTATGCCTTGATTCTTGCTATCACATAGCCCTGTTGTTCCAAGGTTGAGCATGCATCACTATTTACCTCTGTCCCATTTAGCCCATGAAAATCTGCCTAAGTGTTCTTCTGTCTACCTTAAGCTTCCACCCCAAGCCCCCTTCTTGTGTATCGCCCTCTCCCAAACCCAAACTATGATATGTCTATCCCCTACTCTGTGTTCTGCTGTTCTTTGCTTCCCACACCTGGTGACAAAGAAAGAAAAATGTCCCCCCTTTTAGTATGGGTATCTTTTCTTAATCTTTTACAATAGTGGTCCTATGCGGTATTTCTCCTTTTGTGACTGACTAATTTCACTCAGCGTAATATCCTCAAGGTTCATCCATGTTATGTGGTGGCTTGAAACTTCCTAGTTATCTTCAAAATAGCATAATAGTCCATTGTGTGTATTTTCCAACGTATGTTTATCCATTCTTCAATTGATGGACACTTAGGCTGTCTACATGTTTGCTATTGTGAATAGTGCTGTAATAAACATTGGTGTGCACATATATTTCTGTTCTGGCTCATATTGCTTGTGGATATATACCAAGTGGAGGAATTGCAGATCATAAGGTATTTTCCAACTTTCTGAGGAAGCACCATACAGTTTTCCAGAGTGGTTGGACTATTTTGAATTCCCACCAATAATGTAGGAGGGTTCCAGTCTCTCCACATCCTCGCCAACATTTATTGTCCTCTGCTTTTTTGGACCTCGATGTTACTGTTGGTGTGAGATGGTATCTCGTTGTTGATTTGATTTGCATTTCTCTAAAGGCTATCAGTTGGAGCCAACTCAACAGCTCTTAACAGCAACAACAACGATGGCTAATGATCGTGAACATTTCTTCTTATGTTTGTTGGCTGCCCATATTTCTTCCTTGGTGAAATGTCTGTTCATGTCCTGTGCCTCTTTTTAAGTTGGGTTGTCTTTTCCTTGTAGAGGTGTTGTCGTTTCCTATAGACTTTAAAAACTAGTCCCTTGTCTGATGTATTATTGCAAAAGACTTTTCCCATTCTGTGGGCTCCCTTTTTACTCTTTTGGTGAAATTTTTTGATACAATTTTTGATAAGTTTTTAGTTTTTAGTATGTCCCAATCATCTATTTTGTCTTCTTTTGTTCATGCAATTCTCACAATATATTAAAGCCCTAAATTTGTCCCTATTTTTACACTGATGAACTTTATAATTCTGGGATTCACATTTAGTTCTTTAATCCATGTTGAGATGGTTTTTGTACAAGGTGTGAGGTAGAGGTCTTGTTTCAATATTTTGCATATCAATTTCCAGTTCTGCCAGCACCATCTGTTGAAAAGACAAACCCTATCCCATGAGATATATTTAGGAGTTTTGTCAAAAATCAGTTGGCTGTATGTGGATGGAATAATTTCTGGATTCTTTACTCTGTTCCATTGATCAATATATCTTTCATTGTACCAGTAACAAGCTGTTTTGATCACTGTAGCTGTGTAATAAATTTTGAAGTCAGGGAGTGGGAGGTTTCCAACCTTATTCTTCTTCTTAAGCAATGCTTTGCTTATCCTGGGTCTCTTTCCTTCCATATAAAATTTGTAATAGTTTTTTCCATCTCTTTGAATAATGTCATTGGAATCTGGATTGGGATTGCATTATATGTGTAAATTGTTTTGGGCAGTATTGACATTTTCACAATGTTAAGTCTTCCTATCCAGGTGCATGGTACATTCTTCCATTTTTGTAGATCTCTTTTGGTTTCTTGTAGTAGTGTTTTGTAGTTTTCTTTGTATAGGTCTTTTGTTTCTCTGATTACATTTATTCCTAGATATTTCATCCTTTGGGTGGTTATTGTAAATGGTATTGCTTTCCTAATGTACTTTTCAGTGCTGTCTTTATAGGTATACAGGAATCCAAATGATTTTTATAGGTTGTTCTTATATCCTGCCACATGCTGAATCTTCCAATGAGGTCTAGTAGCTTTTTTACTGCGTCTTTGGGGTTTTCTTTGTATAGAATCATATCGTCTTCAAATAGAGAGAGTTTTACTTCCTCTTTGCCAATTTGGATGCCTTTAATTTCCCTGTCTTTCCACATAGCTCTTGCTAAGACTTCCAGCACAATATTCAATAGGGTGGTGACAAATGGCATCCTTGTCTTGTTCCTGTTCACAGAGGGAAAGCTTTCAGTTTCTCTCCATTGAGAATAATATAGGCTGTTGGTTTTTTATATATGCTCTTAATTATGTTGAGGAATTTCCCTTCAATTCTTACTTTGTTAAGTGTTTTTATCAGGAATGGATGTTGGATTTTGTCAAATGACTTTTCTGTATCAATCGATATGATCATGTGGTTCTTTTTTTTTATCTATATGGTGGATAACATTGATCATTTTTCTAATGTTGAACCATCCTTGCATCCATGATATGAATCCCACTTGATCATGATGTATTATATTTTTTATGTGTTTTTGGATTCTGTTGGCTAGGATTTTGTTGAGAATTTTTGCATCTATGTTCATGAGGGATATTAGTCTATAACATTCTGTCTTAGTGATGACCGTCCCTGTTTTTGGTATGAGGAAAATGCTTGCTTCATGAAATGTATTAGGAAGTTTTCCAACCTCTTCTTTATTTTGGAATAATTTGAGTAGAACTTATGACAGCTCTTCCCGAAAGTGTGGTAAAACTCACCAGTGAAACCATGTGGGCCATGAATTTTTTGGTTGGGAGATTTTTGAGGACCTGATCAATTTCTTCTTATGTTATAAGTCTGTTCAGGTTTTCTCCTTAACTTTGTGTAAGTTTAGGTAGGTCGTATTTTTCTAAAAATGTATCCATCTCTTCTAAGTTTTCAAATTTTTTGGAGTACAACTTTTCACACTGTTCTGTTATTATGACACTGTTGGTTGTTATGCCGTAGCTCAGGATTTAAGTTTTGGCCTGTTTTGTTTTAAAACTTTCTCTTCCTCTCCACACCCCTTGTTCTGGCCTTTTCCCTATTAATAAACAGTTCAGAGCTGGCTGCTGAGCTGCCTGTTACTGCAAATGCTGAGAATATCTGTGCACATGCGTGGCAGAAGAACCCACCAGTGGTGGGGCTGGGAGGTGTCCATTTGTTCAGGCACACCCCCTAGTCATCAAAATAGAGGTGCACAAACAGTGGGGGGGGGGGCAATGAACAGATACCAAAAAATAATCAGAACAAAGCAAAACTGACAAATTATTTTGTCCACCTTTGCTCTGAGGTTCCCATGGCATTATTCTGTAGTGGATCTGCTTTCTCCCCCACTTATTCTTGCCATTTGGTCTCGCCCAAGCTATTGGCTCTGGCCGGAAGATTCTAAAGTACAAGATTTCTTACTTTTGCTACAAGTTCCACTAGCTATAAGCCTTCAAACTTTAAAAATATTCCTAAATACGTGGTTCAGAGTTTTGGAGCTCTGCCCTGAACCTGCTTCATCTGGCTTTCTGTGGTATTGCTGATAGAGAACTTCACTGCACCTCTACCCTATCCGCCATTAAGCCCTGCCTCCTCATGTGTATTTTTGAAAGTGCTTTATTACATATTATTTCATTTGGTCCCAGAATAAACTAACTTTTTAAATTAGGACTCCTGGTGTGGCTCTGTAAGTTCAACACTGTTTGGGAACCACAAGGCCGAAGGTTCAAACTTACCAGCTGCTACTCAAAAACCCTGTACAGGGTTGCTATTAATCAGAATCAACTTGACTGCATGAATCAACAACAACAATGTCATTAAGAATGAGTTGAATCACAGTTTTTGATTCTATGGTATTTGAATCAGCACCAGTAAAGCAGAGGACATATATGGCCATGTGGTTACCACTTTTATTTCCAGGTATCATGAAATCATCTTAAGAATGTATGAGATTATCAATAAAAATGGACTAAGAGAATTGTCATTAATAAGCTTTGCCTATAGTATTTAAGCATTCTCTGTAGGATTTATAAATTGCAGTATTGAAGATTCTCTCCCTACTTATTGTTATTGCTGTTGTCAAGTACAGTCAAGTCGACTCCGACTCTTAGCAATTCTATGCAGGGTTTCCAAGAAACAATTGGTGAGTTTGAACCACCAACCTTCTGGTTCAAACTGACCTTGAGGTCCAGTGATTTAGCCTATAGCCTTACACCAGCACTCCCTTAATAACATTGTTTTTGTTGTTGTTAAGTGCTGTCGAGTAGGTTCTGACCCATAGTGACCCAAGGTTTCAGAGGAACGACTGGCTTGCAGCACTACATAATGACATTATTGTCTCTTTTTTCAGTTTTTGTCATGCCCCTAAGTCTGCATTTTGTTGGTGTGGTATGAGGTGAGTTTTATTATTTTGTTTGAATTTGAATTTGAATTTTAACATTAACTTATAAACCATACAGCATCTAGGAAATTCAATAACATAAAATTCATTAGTTATAACAAAAATTTAAATGTAAAATTGATATTTTCTTGCAGTCATAATTTGTATAACTTTCGCCATTGCCATAAAAAGCATGCACATATAATTTTTGCATTTAATTTTTAGAAGTTAGCATTATTCAAAAGAATTTCCCAAGATTTATTACTATAGAGTCATCATGATGTAATTTAAGTGGCTTTGTAATATTGTATTTATTTAGTGTGTTAAAAGTGATTGGAATATGTTTTGAATGATCATAATTAAAATGAATCTAGAATATCACTGGAGTCCTGATGTGGTTTTATAGGATAAGCACTGGATTGTTAACATCTGTTTGATGCTTTAAAGCTACCAAGTGCTCCTCAGAAGCCCTATAAAGGTTTGTTATGAGTTAGAACCCAGTCAATGGCACTTAACAACAGTAGCAAGTATATTACTAAATTACATGAACAAAGATCATGAGAAAGGCATTTATAAATACATGAAGTAAAAAAAAAAAAAAAAGACATTTTTAACAATACAAAACTTTTCGTTTTTTGTTTTTCAGAAAAAAGAAGCAAATATATGGGGTTACATATTATTTGTAATGCAGTTTTTCCCTGTGAGACATTAGCATTCTCACTGACCTTTCAGTTTGAATGCAAAAATAGACCTTATCATAACGCTAGCTGTTGACTTATTTTCAGATATTCGAGCACAAAAAGATGAAACTGGGAATTTACTTTGCAGAAATTCCTTTGGGGTTATATCCTGTCTGAATTTTACATAAAGAATTCCCACAGAAATCAATAGAAGATTAAAATAAATATCAATGGCAGGATATGGTCCAAATTATGAATGAAAAACTTCAAACTTAAAAAAAAAGGTTAATTGTTTTTCAGAATTATTGGGATACAGGGACAGTGTTTTGTGAGGTAAGCTAACATTCTGACTGTAGATAAATAGGTATATGCTATTTTGTATATCAGGGCCTTTTCTGTGAGACGTATTGTTTTAAAACATTGGTTTCTATCATTTGTGAGGGAAATTTTCAAACCAAGCTTTGTGATTTTTCCATTAGTGGGTCAAGTTTCTAACCTGTTTTAATTTTAGTGGGGAAAAACTATATATAAATAAATAGTTATTTGTTACATAAAACTCCTTACTTAATTATATTATTCAAAAAATTATTAAGAAATAGAATAAGATCATAGAAGAAAGGTAAGATTAGGTAGCAAGAATAACTTGAGGTCCCTTGAATAAAAATTGTGACAGTTGACAGAAATGTATGTATAGTGTTCAAGCTGTTCGAATTACCATCTAGAATACTTTCATAGAAGTTTGTCTACAATACAATCTTTGTTTACATTATTAAACTTTGCCACCATGCCACATAACAAATTCAACCTTGGACCTGTTAGTACTCTGAGTCACCTTTTTCCTTTTATAGAAATGATAAGATTGTAACATATTTTAGGGAAATTGAGGTAATATTCAGGAAAGAGCAGGATGAATATATAAAGGTCAATTTTCTAACATGACTAGAAGTCAGGCATTATACATCTGAGGGCCCTGGTTTAGAAGTCTTTGAATGTCTTCTCACCATTTCTCATCATTACACAAAGGGCATTCCTCATCATTGTTCAACATATTTGACTGATAATTAAAAACTTGAAAGTCTGCACTCACCCATTGTTGTTGTTGTTAGGTGCCGTTGAGTCGGTACCGAATTAAAGTGACCTTATGCATAGGAGAACAAAACACTGCCCAATTCTGGGCCAACTTTACTATCATTGCCACGCTTGAGCTCAATGATGCTGCCACCTTGTCAATCTATCTGGCTGGGGGTCTTCCTCTTTCTCTCTGACCCTCGAGTCTACCAAACATGATATCTTTCTCCAGCTACTGTTCCCTCCTAACAATATGTCTGAAGTATAAATGACAAAGTTTGGCCATCCTGGCCTCCAAGGAGCACTCTGGCTGCATTTTTTTCCAA
>NW_006408529.1:1816101-1817523 GCF_000296735.1 Chrysochloris asiatica
GTGGTTTGTGTGTAAACTTGAATAATAGTGGTATTAACTGGGCTTTCCTTTTGATGCATGAATATCATCCTATCACAGACAGTGTTGTGTTTCATGACTGAACTGGATATGTTCCTTTTGACAATGAATGCAACACCATTCCTCTTCAATTTGTCATTCTCAGCATAGTAATCCATTTGCTTGTCAGATTCAAAATGACCAATACCAGTCCATTTTAGCTCACGAATGCCTAAGATATTGATGTTTATGCGTTCCATTTCATTTTTGACAATTTCTAATTTTCCTGGATTCATACTTTTTACATTCCATGTTCTGATTGTTAACAGATGTTTACAACTGTTTCTCTTCATTTTGAGGTGTGCTCCATCAGCAAATGAAGGTCCCGTGGGCTTTTCTCCCACAAACTTTACTCCATTCTCATCATCACGGTCAACTCTACTCTGAGGAGGCAACTCTTCCCAAGTCGCATTCTGAGTGTTTTCCAACTTGAGGGGCTCATTTTCTAGCACTATATCTGACAGTGTTTCTCTGCTATTCATATGGGTTTCAGTGACTAAATGTTTGGAAGTAGTTCATCACTCCTTCTTCCTATTCTTTGTCTGGAAGCTTATCTGAAACTTTTCTATCATGGGTGACCCTGCTGGTATTTAAAATACCTGTGGCATAGCTTTCAGAATCACAGTAACTTACAAGCCATCACAGTATGACAAAATAACAGACATGTGGTATGCATCCATCCATAGGCACCCCAAAAAACAGTTATTGAAAACCTAAGGAAACACAGTTCTACTCTGACACATATAGGGTTTCAAGAGTTGGAATTGCCTTCATAGTCACTGGTAAGATTGCTCTCGACATCATGTCTTTGTTTAAAATTGTTAAGGAAGTAAAAAGGTCATGATATTGATACCTGTTTTCTATATACAAACAACAGCAAACTATTTTCTAAAATATCTCCTACAGACATTTATGTCACTTGCTTAAGTTAGTTAGAACATTTATGTCACTTGCTTAAGTTAGTTAGTTTATTTATTATTTCATTAAATAATTGCTTGTATGGCTTCCATAAATAATTACTCCTCTTTGACAAGTGTGGTCCTAGAAAGCTTCAGGCTGTATGTAAAAGAACAATCTTGGGAGTGCTTTGTGTTGGTCTGAGGTTTCAAAAAGCAGGCTTCAGGGCAAGGCCAACATACTTAGGTGATCCTTTGAAACAAAGATATTGGAGACCCAGTGAAACAAATAGGCTTCAGGGCAAGGCCAACGTACTGAGGTGATCTTCTACAACAAAGATATTGGAGACCCAGTGAAACACATACAGATGATGATCCTAAAGCCTTGAACATCAAGGGATAGGACAGAGAGAGGTAAACTGAGTGCCAGCTGGAAGAGGAAGCTGAACCAGATCAGCCAGAAAGAAGA
>NW_006408529.1:1818683-1819461 GCF_000296735.1 Chrysochloris asiatica
TACCTACAAAAGAGAATTAGTAAGACTAAATTTCTGATTTCTCAGCAGAAACCATGTAAGCATGAAGACAATGGAATGACATATATAAAACACTGAAAGAAAAAAAAAAAAATGCCAACCAAGAATCATATATCCAACAAAATAATCTATCAAATATGATGGAAAATTAGGTCATTTTCTGATAAACAGAAATTTAAAGAATTTGTTAAAACCAGAACCAACAACAGACAAAAGCTTCAAACTAACATATGTAACAATATTACATATACTGAACTAAGATGTGGAAAAAAGTCTGATAAAAGCAGACTTATAAGCCTGAAAATAGAGACATAGAGATACAGTTGCAGCAATAACAACTAAAGTAAAAAAAAAGGAGTAATGCAGTTATAGAACTTCCAAATGAAGAGGAAATCAAGATAATCACAGAGAAAAACAAAACAAAACCTAGCTATTATCCATTTCCTCTTGTCTAGATGGGTCTGGAGCACACAGAAATCAAATTGATTACATCTGTGGAAAGAGAAGATGGAAAAGCTCCATATCATCAGTCAAAACAAGGCCAGGGGCAGACTATGGACCAGACCATCAATTACTCATATGCATATTCAAACTGAAGCTGAAGAAAACGAAAACAAGTCCATAAGAACCAAAATATGACCTTAGAATTTATCCCACCTGAATTTAGAGATCATCTGAAGAACAGATGTGATACACTAAACACTGAAGACCGAAGACCAGAACAGTTGTGGGATGACATCAAGAACATCATACATGAAGA
>NW_006408529.1:1821215-1840784 GCF_000296735.1 Chrysochloris asiatica
CAGAGAAAAAGAGGAAGACCCCCAACGAGATGGATTGGCCAAGTGGCATCATTGATGACATCGAGTGTGGCAGCGGTAGTGAGGTTGGCCAGAATCGGACATTGTTTCGTTCTGCTGTGCATGGGGTTGCTATATGAGTCGGTTCCGACTGGATGGCACCTGACAACAACAACAACAACAACAAGATGGGTCTGGTGAAAGATGATGGAGATAGGATTCACTAACTCAATAGTGACGAATTGTTATCATTTTCTAAGAAAGCATTTTGTTTTGTTGTTGTTAAGTACTGCTGAGTCATTTCTCATAATGATCCTTGGAAGTCTGTAATCTTTGTGGGATCAGAAAATCTCATCTTTCTCCCAAAGAATGGTTCATACTGCAAACTTTGTGGTTCACTCCAGTGCTCACCCTACAGAGCCATCAACTTCCTGAACATTTTAATTGCATATCAAATTATTCAATATAGAATTATGCATTAAAAGGAAATTTTATATAATTATCTTTGAACATATCAGACTATAAACCCTTCCAACTATTTGAATTGTGATACAAGTATTAGGTTCTCTGATAGTATCCAATATATATGACTCTTCTATGTCCAGTTTCTAAACAAATTGAAAAAGTAAAATATCTAAAAATAACTATATTCCATTTATTTTTTCAAAAACTATTAAGGCTAAAATGTAAGGATGCAATAACTGTAGCAAAATCCCAGAATTAGTCAAACTTACCCATTCAATCACTTAACAACTACAACAACAGCAACCCAGTCAATCAATGTCCTTAGGTGGGGTAAAGAGTTAATGCACTAAGTTGCTAACTAAAAGCTTGGGTCCACCTAGAGGTACCTAGGAAAAAAGGCCTGAGGATCTAGTTCTAAAAAAACAGTCACTGATAACTTTATGGAGAAGTTCTATTTGGATACTCTATGAGGTTCTAATGAGTTGGAATCAACTCCACTTTAACTGCTGGGACTGAACCAGTCTGGTATTACTTGTCACCTGTTGTTGGAGCCAAGTTTGTCACAATGAATATTTTGAAATTCTATCTGGAAGCCAATAGCTCCCAACAGGAAAAACAGGTGGAGTTGACTCTGTCTACCATCTTGCCAACCAGATAAATTACTCCCTAAGGCAGACAAAAGATACATAGAAAGGATATCGGTTATTGTAACAGAACTTATTTTAAAGGACAGAAACATCAGCTCTCCTTTCTAGCATTCCTTATTTATTTTTTCCCTCTGCATATGTGATTGACTGCTCACTATGAAGTTGGTGATTTGAACCTACCCAGTGGATCCATGAGAGAAAGACCTGGAGATCTGTGTTTCTAAAATTGACAACTAAGAAAATCTATTGGGCAATTTTACTCTGTCACATGGGATCATTATACATTGAAATTAACAACAGTAACAATGAAAACAACTCATTTGGCTTAGTCTCTAAAACTGTGATTAGGCAGGGCTCTCCTGCAAAGGTAGGAGATCAGCAATCTAGGACAGTCTGACTACCACATTCACGAGGTTATCCCTTACAACTTTCTCTAAGATAGAACACTGTTTCTTAAATTAGAACCACTAGTGAGAAAGCTGTGTTTGTTTTTTCCTTAGAGTACTTTGAAATACGCCTTCTATTACATTAATTAAATCTGCTCCGTGGCTACTAATATTCATGATTAAAATTTTACTACTTATTCTATTTGCCATTCTGAACCATGTTCAACTTTGCTTTCCAATATCATTGGTTATGAAATGAGATTCAATATCCTTATTAATAATTGTTGTTGTTGTTAGGTGCCATAGAGTTGGTTTTGACTCATAGCAGTCCTATGCACAACAGAATAAAACACTACCCAGTCTTTCAACACCCACATAACTATTGTTATGCCAGAGCCCATTGCTGCTGCCACTATGCCAGTCCATCACAAAGGAGGTCTTTCTCTTTTTTACTGACTCTCCATTTTACCAAGCATGATGTTCTTCCCTAGGGACTGGTCCGTCCTGATAATATGTCTGGAACATGAGTGACAGGATCTCAGCATCCTGCTTCTAATGAATAGTCTGGCTGAACTTCTCCTGCTCAATTTTGTTTATTCTTCTGGCATTCCACGGTACTTTCAATATTATTCTCCAACAAAATAAATAAAATTCATCAATTCTTCTATTGTCAGTCTTCTTCACTGTCCAACTTTCATATACATATGAGGCTATTGAAAAGACCTTGACATGGGTCAGGTGCACATTAGTCCTCAATCTTCCATATTTGATATTAAATACTTTAAAAATGTCTCATGCAGCAGATTTGCCTAATGGAATATGTAGACTGATGTCTTGATTGCTACATCCATGAGTCACTCCTTATTCCTAGTCTGTCGTCGTCTGAAAGCTCATGTGAAACCTGGCCACCATGGGTGACCCTGCTGGTATTTAAAATATCGGGGGTATAGCTTCGAAAATCACAGCAACTCACAAGCCTCCACAGTATGACAAACTGACAGATGTGTTTCATTGGGTTTTCAATAACTGGTTTTAGGGTGCCTATGGGTGGATGTTCATCACACATCTGTCAGTTTGTCCTATTGTGGTGAAGAACTACTTCTGAATATTTAGCCTTATGAATATCAGAGAAACACTGCCAGATATAGTGCCGGAAAATGAGCCCCTCAGGTTGGAAAGCACTCAAAATGAAACTGGGGAAGTACTGCCTTCTCAAAGTAGAGTTGACCATGATGGCGCGAATGGAGTAAAGCCCGTGGGAGAAAAGACCATGGGACCTTCATTTGCTGATGGGGCACAACTTAAAATGAAGAGAAACAACTGTAAACATTAATTGAAAATCAGACATGAAATATACAAATTACGAATCTAAGAAAATTAGAAATTGTCAAAA
Source organism: Chrysochloris asiatica (assembly GCF_000296735.1). Taxonomy (NCBI): domain Eukaryota; kingdom Metazoa; phylum Chordata; class Mammalia; order Afrosoricida; family Chrysochloridae; genus Chrysochloris; species Chrysochloris asiatica. The sequence goes on from NW_006408529.1 coordinate 1,824,104, forward strand.
ATGAAATGAAGTGCATAAACATCGATATCTTAGGCATTAGTGAGCTGAAATGGACTGGTATTGGCCATTTTGAATCTGACAACCACATGATTTACTATGTATGGAATGACAAATTGAAGAGGATGGTGTTGCATTCAAGTCAAAAGAACATATCCAGATTAATCATGAGGTACAATGCTGTCTGTGATAGGATAATATCCAAGCAACTACAGGGAAGCCCAGTTAATACCACTATTATTCAAATTTATGCACCAACTACTAAAGCCAGAGAGGATGAAATAGAAGATTTCTACCAGCTTCTTCAATCTGAAATTGATCAAACATACAATCGAGATGCATTTGTCATTAGTGGTAATTCAGCAAGCAAGGTTTTATCATCTGAGTACTGCAGATTGTTAATGAATCTTCTTCCAGTCCTAGTGTCATGTTCATCTTCATATGATCCAGCTTCTCTTATTAGTCACTTAACATACAGATTAAGTAAGTATGGTGAAAGGATGTAACCCTGACACACACCTTTCCTGATTTTAAACCATTCCCCGTGTTCTGTTTGAACAACTTCTTTGTCTATCAGAATGTCCTCATGATCACAATTAAGTGTTTGGGAACACCCATTCTTCATAATGCTTCCCATAGTTTGTCATGATCCACATAGTCAAAAGCCACTGCATTGTTAATAAAGAACAGGTATTCTTTGCTTTCAGTCAAGAAACATCTGACATCAACACTGATATACCTTGTTCCATGTCCTTGTCTATCTCTAGCAGTTCCACATCAATATATCGTTGCTGCAGTTTTCTTAATCATCTTCAGAAAAATGTTATTTATATGTGATATTGATGATATTGTATGATGACTTCTGCATTCTGTTGGGTCACTTCTCTTTGGAGTGGGCACAATATGGATCTCTTCCAATCAGTTAGCCTGATAACTGTGTTCCAAATTTCAAGGCATAGATGAGTAATTGCTTCCAGTGTCACATCAGTTTATTGAAAGATTTCAATGTGTATTCCATCAGTTTCCAGAGATTTGTTCTTAGCCAATGGCTTCAGTGTACCTTGGACTTTTTCCTTCAGTATCTTTGGCTCTTGATGATACGCTATCTCTCTCTCTCTCTCTCTTTTTTAAAGTTTTTATCGTGAGGTTTACTTGGGAGAACATCAGCTTTACACTCATCCTATAGTATTTCATTTCATTGCAATGATTATAGTCCCCTCCATGCATTATCATATAACCCCAAAGGGTACACCACACAGGCCCACCCCACCCCCCTCTCCCCCGGGCCACCAGCACACACCCATCCTCCCTCCCTGAGTCTAGTGTCCCCAGCTGCTCCATCTGCCCACATCATCTTCTCTGTCTCCATCCCTTTTAGGATGTTTTGAAATGCTGGATTGGTTTTGACAAAAATCTCTTAGATTCTTTTTAGCCTGAAATGTTTTGATTACACCATCATATTTGATTGATAGTTTTGCTGGATAGATGATTCTTGGTTGGCAGTTTTTTTTCCTTTTGGGGTTTTGTATATGTCTCCCCATTGCCTTCTTGCTTGCATTGTTTGTGCTGAATAGTCAGAGCTTAATCTGATTTGCTTACCTTTTTCAGTGACACTTTCTTCTCTCTGGATGTTTTTAGACTTCTCTTCTTGTATTTTATTTTGGAGAGCTTGATTATTATATGTCTTGGTGACTTTCTTTTGGGGTCTATCCTTCCTGGAGTATGTTTGGCTTCTTGAATGTTTATCTTCTTATCTTTCAATATTTTAGTGGAATTTTCTTCCAGAAGCTCTTCAACTATTTCCTCTGTGGACTTCTCTGATTCTTCCTGTTCTGGAATGCCAATAATTCTTAAGTTGTTCTTCTTCATGTTATCCAGCATGAATCTTAGACTCTTTTCAGATATTTTTATCCTTTTTTTCAGCTTGCTCTTCTATCTTAGCAGTATTTAGAAATTTGTCTTCCTGCTGACTAATTCTGGCTTCCGTCTCTTCAATTCTACTCCTTTGCCCTTTCTGTGTATTGTCCCTTTTTGATATTTTATTATTAATCATCTGGACCTCTTTTTTCAGGTTTTGAATTGTTTCCATTGCTGTATCAATCTTGTTTGATTGCTCTTGTAATACTTTTCTGACTTCTTCCTTGTTTTCCTCCACCGCTTTTTTGGAGCATTTGAATTTGTTTCCATATTATTATTCTGAATTCTTTCTCAGGCAAAGCCAAAACCTGCTTTTCCTCTTCTGGGGGGCCTTTGTCTATCTCCAGCACATTTATCTCAGTTACTCTTTTCTGTTTGTGGACATGTTTTGAGATTGTTGTGTTTGAGATCTTTTGTTTGTCATTTCTAGTAGTTATGTGGGTTTTTAAATTCTTAAATGGATGTTTGTTGTTGTGTTGTTAAGCTTACTGTGTGTCTCCTGGTGGGTATGATCAGGAGATAGGCTTCCCTTTTTGCATGTAATGCTTAGCAACTTCTATTGGTTCTTGTCTCAATGGTGGAATATTATGGGGTATGCTTGTAGCTTGGCTATATGGTCACGAATGCTGTCTCTTCTTGGGTATCATAGAGAGAAAAAGCTTCCACCTCCAGGAAAAGACCGATAGCAGAAGCAATATTAAAGCACAGACAAAAACCACCACTTTGAAACAAAAATAAAACTTTGGCTGAGTGTCCACAGGCAGTGTGTGCGCACATAGAAGCCTTCAGCAGTGGGTAGGGGTGTCCCCTCACTCAGGCCCCTCCTCTAGTCACCACCGTGGAGGTGCATGGATAGCTATTGAGATGTTAATGGGAGAAAGATTGTCCACTATATTTGTCTCTGAAGGTCAGTTAAGTATCTGTGTGTGCACAGCATAATTCTCGAGATAGTTGTGTTCTTCTATGCTGGGGTTTTACAGATTGTTCTATGATTTTTCTGTCAGGCCTTACATACCTGTTTTTTTCTTGATATATAGGCCTGGGCATAAGGAGCTCTAGTAGTGCAGTGGTCATGAATCAGGCTGTGAACCACAAGGTCAGCAGCTCGAAACCACTAGCTTTTCCATGGGACAAAGACAAGGTGCTCCACTCCCGCAAAGACCCACATCCTCAGAAACCCCACAGAGGGATGACATGATTCAGAACCAACCCCACGGCCCACAGCCACCAAGGGTCCCACACAAGTCAACTTTAGGGCTGAGACCCTGAGGCTGACGTCACTAGTAGCCACCAAGCTCCTTCCCTCTGTACTATGGGAAAACTGTGGGGTCAGCGATGGACTTTTTTTTTTGAGGGGGAGGGTGTTGCACACCCACCTGCCTGAAGGCATCTGTCCTGGGCAAAGAAGGCGCAGCAGGGAAGAGGAGGGAAAAATGTGTAGATCTTTTTGCAAATGTCTCTGCACTGCTTTTAGTGCCAGTTCCCTGTGCCGGTCTGACTGTAACCTTGCCCTCTGAACTTTGCCTGGGTTGGGTGGACACAGTGGGAGTCCAGTGTCCAGAGATTCCTAACTCACAGTATTTTCCTTTATATCATGATTTTTTTCACTTGTGAGTGTGGGAAACTGATGTCCTGGACCTTATGGTAGATCCAGAGTTCTGGTATTGTTCTGTGAGCACAGCTTCTGTGGGTTTTCAATTCCTTCCCCATGGAGCCCTTCCTACTTGCCTGTCTGCTGCCACCCAAACCAATATGCTATCTCTTGAAATGATTTAACGTGGACCATTTCTTTTTGGTACAGTGACTTTATGTACTTCTTCCATCTTCTTTTGATGTTTTCTGCATCATTCAATATTTGCCCATAGAATCCTTCAATATTGCCAGTTGAGGCCTGAATATTTTTTTCTTCAGTTCTTTCTTCTTTTGGTTTTCTAACTCTAGGCATTTGCACATTTCATTGTAGTACTTGACTTTGTCTTCTTCAACGGCCTTTGAAATTTAGTGCAGAGTTTTTAACCTAGTTATTTCTTCCATTTTCTTTAGCATACATATGCTGAAGAGCAAGTTTTAGAGTATCTTCTGATATCCATTTTGATCTTTTCTTTCTTTCTTGTCTTCTTAATGGCCTTTTGCTTTCTTCCTGTAAAATGTTTTTAATGTTATTCCGCAATTCTTTGGTCTTTTTTATTAGTTTGTAATTCATTATATCTCTTCTCAAGGTGATCTCTAAATTCAGGTAGGATATGTTCAAGTTCATGTTTTGGCTTTCTATTGCTATCTAAAAAACCACCCCAAAACTTTATAACTTAAAACAACAAACATGTATTATCCCATAGTTTCTGTGACTCAGTAATCTGGGAGCACATTTATGCTAGGTGATTTTGTTTCAAAATTTCTTAAGTCATCATGGTCAACTCTACTTTGAGAAGGCAGCTCTTCAACAGTCATATTACGGGTGTTTTCCAATTTGAGGAGATCATATTCTGGTACTATATCTGGCAATATTCTGGTGCTATTAATATTTTTATCCTCTCACACTACATTTGATAGGTGTTCCACTGCTATTCATAAGGTTTTCTGTGGCTAAATATTCATAAATAATCATTCTTTCCTGGTCTTTCTTAGTCTGGAAATTCAGCTGAAATCTATTCATCATAGGTGACCCTGACGGTGTTTAAAATAACAGAAGCATAGCTTCCATCATCACAGTCACATGCAAGCCACCACAGTATAAAAAATGACTGAGGAGTGGTGGTATTAATAATTAGAATACATACATATGTAATAATATAACATACCAGAATACTTTCATTGAAACCCTCTTCTGCTGTCAAATTCACAGGAATAAATAGGAGGCCATATCAATTAAATTTAGAAATTATTAATGTTTATCTTTTAATTATCTTGAGTTAAAAATTGAAAATGAAAGTATTATCCAATTATTGAGTGTATCCAGTTTCTGTTAGAGGTTTTCTAAATTATCTGGTTACATGAGAATGTGTGTTATTTATTTAGTGCTTCACAGTGTATCTGACATGATTCTATTTTTATAATCCAAAGAGTTAACAAAATATGCAAGATTATAATCATACTACCCTCATGCATAATTTGAGTCCTGGTGTGGTGCCATGGGCTAATGCGTTAGACTGCAAAGTCGTTTGAACTGCAAGGTAGGTGGTTCAAGCTCACCAGCTACTCTTTGGAAACCCTATACAGGGTCGCTAGGGGTCTGAATCAACTCGATAACACTTAACAACAACAACATACATAATAACTTTAAGAAAAAGTTTATCCTTAGGCCCCAGAATTTTTTCCAGTTATAAATTGCTTGAATTATTTATTTAATATTAGCCAAGACTGTAAGAACAACTCAATTATTCTACATTATTCAAAATTAACAAAAGATGTTAATTATCTATTGTGCCTAATAAATCACCTCAAATCTTTACAAACTAAAACAACAAACATGTATTTTACTACAGTTTCTGTGACTTCAGAATCTGGGAACACTTTTCTTGCTAGGTGATTTTGGCTCATAGTCTCTTGTGGGTTGTTGCCCAGCTGTGACCAGGGCCACAGACATTTAAAGGTTGAAAGATTCATTTCTAAACTTGGTTGTAGGCAGTCTATGAGTTTTCTCTGGCTATTGACCAAGACCTCAATTTTTTGCCACAGGAACCTTTCCATAGGATGCATGCATGTCCTGATTGCATGGCAGTTGGCTTCACTCAGTGTGATTCAAGAGAGAGAAAGCAAGAAAATGAGAGCACATTGATTTTTATGACTTACTAAATCATACAGCCTTGCTTCTGTCTTATACTATTTGTTAGATATAAGTCACTAAGTGCAGTAATGCCTGAAATGAGAGCATGTTATACAATTGTGTGGATACCAGGAGGCAGTGATCACTGGAGGCATCTAAGAGACTGACTCTTAGAAGAATGTGGAAAAACATCCTTGATTTTTATTCTCACCAGGATGCCAGTTGCCAATACAAATTAATCAGAGTTTTAACTTGTTAATTTAGATTTAATTTTAGGGAATCTCTAGCAAAATAATTAGGCACTATGTAGTAGACAATAACAATGTAGTAACCATTTCTGTGAGACAAGCTTACCTATGGAAGACTTCTTAATTTTTATGTCCTCTTTGAGCTCTGTGTTCTTTGTACTCATCACTGCATGTTGTTCTTGTTGTTGTTAGGTGCCATCAAATTGGTACCAACTCATAGTCACCCTATGCACAACAGGATGAAACACTGCTTGATCCTGGGCCAACCTCACAATTGTTGCCATGCTTTAGCGCATTGATGCTGCCACCTTGCCAATCCATCTCGCTGGAGGGTCTTCCTCTTTTTCTCTGACCCTCCACCTTACCAAACATGATATCCTTCTCCGGTGACTGGTCCCTCCTGACAATATGTCCAAAGTATGAAAGACGAAGTTTGGCCATCTTGACCTCCAAGGAGCACTCTGGCTGCCATTCTTCCAGCACAGATCTGTTGGTTTCTTTGGCAGTCCATGGCACTTTCAATATTCTCCTCCAACACCATAAATCAAATGTATCAATTCTTCTACTGTCTTCCTTATTCACTGTTCAGCTTTTGCATGCATATGAAGTTATTGAAAATACCATGGCTTGGGTCAGGTGCACCTTAGTCCTCAAGCTGATATGTTTGCTCTTCAACACTTTAAAAAGGTCTTGTGCAACAGATTTGTCCATAGCTTGTCATGATAGACACAATCGAAAGTCTTTGTGTAGTCAATAAAGTACAGGTAAACATCTTTCTGATATTCTCTGCTTTCAGCTAAGATCCATCAGACATCAGAAATGATATCCTTTGTTACACGTCCTCTTCTGAGTCCTGCTAGAAAGATTCCAGTAAAGACAAAAAGCTCTCCTATGTGCTCTGAAAGACTCTGTCTTTCCCTCTCTCTGCAGAGCCTTATATTCCTCAATCAGTTTCCTTCTTAGTACAGAAGACAGTTGAAAACTTTCCTATGAAAATTATTCACCTTGAAACTAGTTAATATTTCTTTGAGTAATTTCCACTCAAGCTTGTGGACAAGTCATATAATTAATCATCTTTCTTTTCCCCTTAATTGTTGTTAAGTGCTGCTGTGTTGGTTCCAATTCATAGTGACCCTGTATAGTGTTTCCAAGGAGTGGCTGGTGGGTTTGAACCACTGACCTTTAAGTTAGCAGTCCAGTGCTAATCCTACAATGCCACAGAGAACATAATTTCTAGTAGTTAATCTTTTGCTGCTTACTGAAGTCTATGCTAATCGTTTAGACATAGAACCTTAGAAGTACCTCCATGCCTGCATAAAATGTGACTGTGTTTTGGTGTAAAATTAAATGTCCCAAGGATGAGCACTGGACTGTAAATCACAAGGTTGGTGGTTTGAATCTACATGGCTTTCTGTGGGAGAAAGATGAGTCTTTCTGCTCCCCAAAAGATTGCATCTAGAAAACACTATACAGGATCGCTATGAGTTAGAACCAACTCAATGACACTAACAACAAGAAAAGCAAACAAAAGTTTAGAGCTAACCTCTAGTTCACTCTTAAACGTATTTATTTATTTATTCATTTTACCTCAGCGGGCCTTAAGATCTGAGATCTTTGCAGTCACTTGTAGCTGTTGTGGCTTTTTTTGTTCACATATCATACGTGTATTTCAAGGCCAAGAAGCAACAACTTCAGTTCTGAGTTGTTAGTTCCTGCTGAAACCTTTTGATGCCTCAAACATCTTTGTCAAAGCTTTTCTACCTTCACAGAAAATTGCTTTCTAATTGAGAAATACACTGTAGTCAGCATTCTTAGGCTCTGATTAAAATACCCTGCGTCTCAAATCTTAAGGCAACTGTCCTATGCCACAGCATGAAAATTTGGTTCAATATAAGCCATTACAAATCATTAAGTTCAAAACATTCTCATGCAAATCTTATGGGAAGATGCCAAACTGTATGTCTTGGCATGTATGTCTTCCGTTAAATATTTCTTCAAGTATTTGTTTATTTATATTCACTTTTACTCTTTATATATCATTTTCTACATTCCCAGCCAATTCAAAAAATGCTTATGTCTTTATGGTTATCCCTCAAAACTTAAGGAGACCTGCATGGAATAAAAGCAGTTGAGATTTTCCCAGAGGCAAATTTCCAAAGAGAGAAAATGGAAATGAGCAGAACATTTCCAGTTTATCTTCCCAAGTTTACTAACTAGATAAATACTTCATTTATGTTGTGTTGGGGTTGTTGTTGTTGTTTTTAGGTGTCATAGAGTCAGTTCTGACTCATACAGACACTATGCACAGTGGGTAAAAAGCAAGTCGACTGTATTAATTGAAATCTCCTTTACTGGAAAAAAAAAAAATACATTAGGAGTGAGAAGGAAAATTTCTCTATTAACTAAATGATTAAGAGTCTATCTTAGATTTATGACAGAAACTTAAGGGAGGAAAAAAGTTTTGTTGCTCTTGGAGAGTGTTGAAAATGCATGTAAAAGTGTAAGCTGTTGTTTTATAGTCATATCATAGTACTTGGGAAGGTTATGAATATGTTAAAATTAAAGAATTAATCTTGTCTCAGATAGATTCACCACCTGCACTTTTTCCTAGTAGTCTGGTTTCAGAACCATCCTCCCTCCACTTTTCCCCCTGGACTATTTTTTCTTAAATGTCAAATCTTCTGAATGCCAAATCCAACAAGTATTTCTCAGTTTCTTCCAACTTGCTATCACTTTGATATTTGAGACTATGCTTTTTCAAATGGTCTTTTTTCCCTTCTTTTTTTTAATCATGTGACTCTCAAAATTCTCTTTTCCCCTAAACTTCATTAACTCTGCACTCTCCAAGTTCTTTGTCTATTTCTGAATGCTTCTTACTAGAGACAATTTGTGTTTCCCCTAAATTAAATCAGTAATTCCATAGTCGTCTGCCTCCCAGATCTGTTTATGTTCTCATTGTATACTTTCCATCTTGCCAATCAACTCTTTGCCATGGTATCTCAATACTCAGTATTTGTATTGAACATGCTAATATACATTTTCAATATTCTAAGTCACTGCAACTAACATTAGATTCCTGTTTTTTTTAACATCAGAATCTGCTTATCTTTATATGCAAAGGGGCAACAAAAATTTCTTGGAAAAATGAAATTAAAGATAATGAAATTTTTCCATGAACTTTTGAAAGCTCCTCATATTCCTTACTTTTGTTGATGAGATAATTCCAGCCATTCATGCAAGAAGCAACATTATGTTAACGTGCCATGGAGTCGGCTCTGACTCATAGCAACCCTGTACAAGGTTTCTGAGGCTGTAACTCTTTATGGGAGGAGAAAGCCTCATCTTTCTTCTGCGGAACTGCTGGTACTTTCAAACTGCTGACCCTGAGGTTAGCAGCCCAATTCGTAACCCTTACGCTATCAGAGCTCCTTAGAAGCAACATAGTTATCTTGAATTTCCACAGTCCTCTAAGCAAGTTGCTGTTAAGTGCCGTTGAGTCGGTTCCCATTCGTAACAATCCTGTATAGGGTTTCTGAGGATCAGCTGGTGGGTTTCAACAATCGACCTTGTGATACACACCGAACTTGTAGTCCAGTGTTTATCTTTCAGTGCCATTTGTTTTGCTCTGGAGTCACTTAGACCTGAGTTCAATCCCAGCTCTACCATTTACATGCTTTGTAATCTTGAATAAGATACTTAAATTCTCTAATCCCCAACCCCATAGTTTGTAAAACTATCATAATAAAAAAAGAATTTGTATAATAGAACCACAACTTTTCTGTCAGTATGTAATACTGTGGTGGCACAGAAAATATGTCTGGGAAAGCATTGCCTCCTCAAAGTCATGACACATTAATGACATGGATGAAGAAAAGATTTGGGGACCCTCATTTGCCCATGTGGCAAAACTCACTATGAAAAGAAACAATTACAAATATCAATTAGAAATCAGAACCTAGACTGTACAAAGTGTGAATCTAGGAAAATTTGAAGTTGTCAAAAAGAAAATGAAATGCCTGGAAATCAACATCTTAAACATTAATGAGCTGAAATGAATTGACACTGGCAATTTGAATCAGTCATCTGGTCTGGTCTACTATGCCAAGAATGACCAATTGAAGGCAAATTGTATCACATTCATTGTCTATTTAAAAAAAAAAAAAACACAAAAAAAAACATCTCCATGTTTGTTCTGAAGAGCAACACTATCAGTGATAGGATATTATGCATATACCTAGCATAAGCTTTGGACTGCTAACTGAAAGGTCAGCAGTTCAAGCCTACCGTTTGCTCTTTGGAAGGCCTATACAAGGTCTCTATGAGGGAGAACCAACTCAACAGCAACAAGAAAGTACAGTTAATAAAACTATTCAAATTTACAAGCAAACTAATTCCAAAGATGAAGTGAAAGATATTTATTAGCTTCTGCAATCTTAAATTGATTAAATATGTAATTGATTATTACTAGTGAATCCATATGAAAAAGGTGAAAGAACTGAAGAAAAAAATTCAAGCCTGGAGTTGCAATACAAAATAATACTATGGTTAAAATATTGAATGATGCAGGAAGCATCAAAAGAAGACTGAAGGAATACACAGTCACTGACCAAAAATAATTGGTCAATGTTTAACCAGTCAGAAGATAGCATATGACCAAGAACCAAGGGTACTGAAGGAAAAATTCCCAGCTGTTCTGAAAGCAATGGTGAAAAGCAAGTTGACAAGAATCGATGAAATAAGATTTGATGTTTAAACAAATGGATGCACCCCTGGAAGTGCTCACTCTTTATGCTCAGATATTTGGAAGATAATTGGCCAACTAACTGTGAGAGATCCATATTTGTACCAATTCCAAAGAAAAGTGTTCCAGTGTGTTGTGGAAATTTTCAAACAACATCATTAACAAGATACAAGTAACATTTACAGAAGATAATAAAACAATGATTGCTGCAGTGCACTGAAAAGTAACTTACATAAATACTTGTGAGACTCAGAAGAGGACAGGGAAAAAGATATATCATTTCTGTTGCCAGATAGATCATGGCTGAACATAAAGAATACCAGAAGATGTTTACTTGTGTTTTATTAGGTATACAAAAGAGTTCAACTGTATGGATCATAACATATTATGAATAATATTATGGAAGAATGGGAATTCTAGAACATTTAATTATGCTCAGACTAAAACTCTACAAAGAACAAGGGAATAGTGAGTGGTTTAAAATCAGAAAAGGTGTGCCTGCATCAAAAGTCACATACTTTCATTATACTTATTCAATCTGTATGTTGAGCAAATATTCTGAGAATCTAGACTCTATGAAGAAGAACATGATGTCAGGATTGGCAGTAGAATCATTAACAAGCTGTGATATTCAAATGTCAAAATCTTGCTTGCAGATAACTTGAAGCACTTATGATGAAGATCAAAGACTGACTAAAAATACAAAGAAAACAGCATCCTCATAACAGGACCAAAGAGCAACATCATGATAAATGAAGAAAATGTTGAAGTTGCCAAGGATTTTATTTTACTTGGATCCAGAAGGAAGCAGCAGTCAAGAAATCAAATGACATATTGCATTAAGAAAAGCAGCTGCAAAAGGCGTCTTAAAAATGTTTAAGAAAATAAAAAATAGCAAAGATGTCACTTGGAGGATTAAGGTGTGTCTGACTCAAACCATGGTATTTTCAATATCCTGATATCCGGAGGAAACCAGAACAATGAATAAAGAAGACATAAGGTGAATGGATGCATTTTAGTTATGTTGTAGGCAAAGAATATTGAATATGCCACGGACTTCTAGAAGACCAAAAACATTTGTCTTGGAAAATTTATAGACAGAATGCTCCTTAGACGTTAGGATGGCAAGATTTGGGGGTGCAGAGAAAACAAGAAAGATGTTTACCTGTGCTTTATTGACTATGCAAAGACTTTCGATTGTGTGGATCGTGACAAGCTATAGACAACATTGTGAAGTATGAGTATTCCTGAACACTTAATTGTGCTCATGAGGAATCTATAACTGGATAAAAAAGGCAATGTTCAAACAGAGCATGGGAACACTGAACGGTTTACAATAAAGAAAGGTGTGTGACAGGGTTGTATTCTTTCACAAACTCTTTCAACCTGTATGCTGAGCAAATAACCCAAGAAGCTGGCTTATATGAAGAAAAACCTGGCATCAGGATTGGAGGAAGACTCATTAACAACCTGTGTTATGCTGATGATACAGTCTTGCTTACTGAAAGTGAAGAGGACTTTAAATATTTACTGATGAAGATCAAGGAACACAGCCTTTGGTATGGAATGCATCAGTGTAAAGAAAACAAAAATCCTCACCACTGGACCAATAAAAAACATTCTTATCAATGGTGAAAAGATTGAAGCTGTCAAGGACTTCATTCTTTTTGGATCAACTATCAACACTCATAGAAGCAGCAGTCAAGAAATTCAACATCGTATTGCATTAGGCAAATCTGCTGCACAAGACCTTTTTAAAGTGTTGAAGAGCAAAGATGCCCACTTTAGGACTAAGGTGCGCCTGACCCAAGCCATGGTATTTTCAATAACTTCATATGCATGCAAAAGCTGGACAGTGAATAAGGAAGACAGTAGAAGAATTGGTGATTTTTAGATATGATGTTGGAGGTAAATATTGAAAGTGTCGTGGGCTGCCAAAAGAACCAACAGATCTGTGTTGGAGGAAGTTCAGCCAGAGTGCTCCTTGGGAGTCAGGATGGCCAAACTTCATCTCTCATACTTTGGACATATTGTCAGGAAGGACCAGTCACTGGAGCAGGATACCATTTTGGTAAGGAGGAGGGTCAGAGATAAAAAGGAAGACTTCCAGTGAGATGGATTGGCAAAGTGGCAGCATCAATGGGCTCAAGCATAGCAACAATTGTAAGGTTGGTCCAGGACCAGGCAGAGTTTCATTCTGTTGTGCATAGGGTCGCTATGAGTTGATACTGACTCGATGGCACTTAGCAACAACAACAATTAGTAGGAGGGACCAGTCCCTGGAGAAGGATATAGTGCTCAGCCGACCTTCAGTGAGATAGATTGACAATGGATACTATTGTTAAAATTAGGAAATGTATGCATCAGGTTTGTATTCTTTCACCAGACTTAGTCAATCTGTATGCTGAACAAATAATCAGAGAAGTTGGTTATATGGAAAAAAAACAACAACATGTGGCATCAGAATTGGAGGTAGACTCATTAACAACCAGTAATATGCAGATGACATAATCTTGCTTTCTGAAACCAAGAGGACTTAAAGTACTTATTGATGAAGTTCAAAGACCACAGCCTTTGGTATGTGTTGCACCTCGATGTAAAGAAATAGCACCACTGGACCAATAAATAGCATCCATATAAATGGAGAAAAGATTGAAGTTGTCAATGACTTCATTTTGCTTGGATCAACCATCAATACTCATGGAAGCTGCAGTCAAGAAATCAAATGATGTATTGCATTGGGAAAATCTGCTGAGCAAGACTTCTTTAAAGTTTTGAAGAACAAAAATGTCCGTTTGAGGACTAAGATGTGCCTGACGCAAATCATGGTATTTTCAGTAACATCATATACGTGTGGAAGCTGGATAGTGATAAGGAAGACCATAGAAGAATTGATGGATTTAAGTTATGGTGTTGGAGGAGAATATTGGAAGTACCGTGTACTGACTGCAAAAGAACAAAGAGATCTGTGGTGGAAGAAGTACAGCAAGAATGCTCCTTGGAAGACAGCATGGCCAGACTTTGTCTTTCATATTTTGGACATAGTATGAGGAGGTATCATTCACTTCATGTTTAGTAAGGTGGTGTTGGTGGTGATTATGTGCCGTAGAGTCACTTCTGACTCATAGCTACCCTGTACAGGGTTCTGAGGCTGTAAATCTTTATGGGAGCAGAGGAACAGCTGGTAGTTTCAAACTGCTGACCTTGAGGTTTGCAGGCCTATTTGTAACCACTATGCTTCCAGAGCTTCTTAGTAAGGTGGAGGGTCAGAGAAAAAGAAGAAGACCCCCAACAAAATAGATTGGCACAGTGACAGTATCAATGGACTTAAACGTAACAACTATTGTGAGGTCGACCCAGTATCAAACAGTATTTCCTTTTGTGTATAGGGTAGCTGAGTCAGTATTGACTCGATGACACCTAACAACAACAGTACAATGCACTTAACCATAGCAACAATTGTGAGGATGGTGCAAGAGTGACTAGGCAGAGCTGTGTTCTGCAGTACATATAGTTGCTCTGAGTTGGAACTGACTAAATAGAACCTCATGGTGTTATTATGATGATTTAATGGAATCAAATGCTCATTGAGACTTAAAAGTGGGAAGGGCACAGAGAAAGCACACACTAGATATTGAGCAGTATTACCATATTGAATCTTACTTGTGTGGTTTATTTAGTTCCCTTTTATTACTACTGCCAGTATATTTACATTATTACACAGTTTATTTCTGTTTCTTTTATCATATGGATTATTGCATCTAAATTGTCTCCTTGTTTATAATTTCCTCCCGATTAAATCCATCATTTTTAGTCATGGTATTTATTTATTTTCATTTTAGTATGGGTATCTTTTCTTAAGCTTTTACAATAATGGTCTTATGCAATATTTGTCCTTTTGTGACTGGCTAATTTCACTCAGCATAATGTCCTCAAGGTTCATCCATGTTATGCAGTGGCTTGCAGCTTCCTTGTTATTCTTCAGGGTAGCATAATATTCCATTGTGTGTATGTACCAAAGTTTGTTTATACATTTTTCCATTGATGGGCACTTAGGCTGTCTCCATCTTTTTGCTATTGTGAATAGTGCTGCAATAAACATTGGTGTGCATATATCTACTCATGTTCTGGTTTGTATTTCTTATGGGTAAATACCAAGTAGAGGAATTGCTGGATCATATATTTATTTCCAAAGTTTTGAGGAAGCATCATACTGTTTTTCAGAGTGTTTGGACCATTTTGCATTCCCACCAACAATGTAGTAGGGTCTCTGTCTCTCCATATCCTTGCCAGCATTTATTATCCTTTGCATTTTGTACCTTGATGTTATAGCTGCTGTGAGATGATATCTCATTGTTGTTTTTGATTTGCATCTCTCTAATGGCTAATGATTGTGAACATTTCTTTATATGTTTGTTGGCTGCCTGAATGTCTTCTTTGGTGACATGTCTGTTCATGTTCTGTGCCCATTTTTTAATTGGGCTACTTGTCTTTTTCTTGTAGAGGTGTTATAGTTTCCTATAGATTTTAGAAATGAGTCCCTTGTGTGATATGTCATTGCAAAAGATTTTTTTCCCGTTCTGTGGGCTCCCTTTTTACTCTTTGGTGAAATCTTTTGATGCACATAAGTTTCTAATTTTTAGAACGTCTCAATCATCTGTTTTGTCTTCTTTAGTTTGTGTAATTTTCACAATGTTTCATAGTCTGTGTGTGTCCAGAATTAGAGCCCTTAAATTTGTCCCTATTTTTTCATTAATGACCTTTATAATTCTGAGATTCACATTTAGGTCTTTAATCCATGCTGAGTTGGTCTTTGTATACGGCGTGAGGTAAAGGTCTTGTTTCAATCTTTTGCATATCGATTTCCAGTTCTGCCAATACATCTGTTGAAGTGACTATGTCTTCCCCACTCAGTGTACTCTGGCTCTTTGTTACAGGCTTCCAAAAATATTGAATAGGAGTGCTGATAAAGTACATACTTGTCTAGGACCTGTTCACAAGGGGAAGGCTTTCAGTTTCTCTCCTTTAAGAGTGATGTTAGCTGTTGTGTTTTGTACATATATCAGTTGGCTGTATGCGGATGGGTTAATCTTTGAATTCTCAATTCTGTTTCATTGATCTATGTATCTCTCATTGTACCACTACCAGGTTGTTTTGACCACTGTAACCATGTAGTAAATTTTGATATTGGGAAGTGAGAGGCCTCCAACTTTATTCTTCTTCTTAAGCAGTGCTTTGCTTATCCTGGGTCTCTTTCCTTTCCATAGAAAGTTTGTAATTGTTTTTTTCCAGCTCTCTAAAGAAGGTTGTTGGAATCTGGATTGGGATTGTGTTATATGTGTAGATTGCTTTGGGTTGTATTGACATTTTCACAATGTTAAGTCTTCCTATCCAGGAAAATGGCATATTCTTCCATTTTTGTAAGTGTCTTTTGTTTTTTTCTAGCAGTGTTTTGTAGTTTTCCTCATATAGGTTCTTTGTTTCTCTGTTTACATTTATTCCTAAATATTTCATCCTTTGGGAGGATGTTGTAAATGGTATGGCTTTCTTAATTTCCTTTTCAGTGTTGTCATTATTAGTATAGAGGAGTCCAACTGATTTTTGAATGTTGATCTTGTATCCTGAAACTTTGCTTAAACTTCTAATGAGTTCCAGTAGTGTTTTTTGCTGAGTTTTGGGGGGGTTTCTATGTATAGAATAATTTCATCTGCAAATAGAGAGTGTTTGACTTCCTGTTTGCCAATTTGGATGCCTTTAATTTCCCTATCTTGCCTTATAGCTCTGGCTAAGGCTTCCAAAACAATATTGAATAGGAGTGGTGATAAAGGACATCCTTGTCTGGTATCTCTTCACAAGAGGTAGGCTTTCAGTTTCTCTCTAGTAAGAGTGAAGCTAGCTCTTGGTTTTATATATACTCTAAATTATGTTGAGGAATTTCCCTTCAATTCCTACTTTGTTGAGTGTTTTTATCAGGAATGGATGTTGGATTTTGTCAAATGCCTTTTCTGCATCAAT
>NW_006408529.1:1841919-1850195 GCF_000296735.1 Chrysochloris asiatica
GGTCAATTCTGGAGAATGTTCCATGCACACTGGAAAAGAATGTGTATTGTACTGTTGTTGGGTTGAATGCTCTGTACACATCTATGAGGTCCAATTGGCTGATTGTGTTGTGTAGTTCCTGTGTGTCTTTGTCAAGTTTCTTTCTGGTTGTTCTATCCTTTTTCCAAAGTGGTGCATTAAAATTGCCTACTATTACTGTCGATTCATGTATTTCTTTCTTCAAATCTATTAGAGTTTGCTTTATATATTTTGGAGCTCTTTCATTGGGAGCCTAAATATTTATTATGGGTATGTCATTTTGTTCAATTGCCCCTTTAATCATAAGATTATGTCCATATTTATCTATTATGCTGGTTTTTGTCTTAAAGTTTATTTTATCAGAGATTAGTATTGCCACTCCTGCTCGTTTTTTATTGCAATTAGCTTGGTATATTTTTTCCATCCTTTGAATTTTAGTCTGTTTTTGTCTTTGTAAGGTTTGTCTCTTGCAGACAGCATATTGAAAGATCTTGTTTTCTTATCCACTCTGTCACTTTCCATCTCTTAATTGGTGCATTTAATCCATTTATATTCAGTGTAATTGTTGATAGGTATGGGTTAATTGTTGCTGTTATGTTTGTTTGTTTGTTTGTTTGCTTGCTTGTTTTTGGTGCTGCTGATTTCTTTGTTCTGCATTTCTTCCTGTGCTTAGTTCATGTTTTTTGTGTTCTTCCTAGTGGGTTTCCTCATAGTTTTAATGTTTCCATGTTTTTCAATTTCTTGGTATGTGGTGAAGTATTATTTTTCTTTGAGGTTACCTTATAGTCCATTAACTTTTCCTGCCATTTAATACAGTCTATTTTATCCTGTAATCTAGCTGACCTTCTCACCACCTGGATCTCTGTTCCTATGTATTTCCCTCTGAATTTATTCTTATAGTTTTGTTTTGTTCTTGATTCTTGATTCTTCTATTTGTCAGTTGAGTTCCAGGTGGTGC
Organism: Chrysochloris asiatica; assembly: GCF_000296735.1. Taxonomy (NCBI): domain Eukaryota; kingdom Metazoa; phylum Chordata; class Mammalia; order Afrosoricida; family Chrysochloridae; genus Chrysochloris; species Chrysochloris asiatica. Next base: position 1,842,896 of record NW_006408529.1, read on the forward strand.
TGCCACATCTGTCAATCTCTGGCCATGGTCTGTTCTTGTTGGTTCACAGTCAACAGAACTCTCTTTAGGATGTTTTGTAGCACAAGGTTGGCTTTTGAAAAAAACCCTTAGCTTCTGTTTATCCTGGAGTGTTTTGATTACACCATCTTATTTGATTGATAGCTTTGCTGGATAAAGGATTCTTGGTTGGCAATTTTTTTCTTTCAGGATTTTTTTTATGTGTCCCCATTGCCTTCTTGCTTGCATGGTTTCTGCTGAGAGACCAGAGCTTAATCTCACTTACATGCCTTTATATGTAACTCTTCTCTTTTCCCTGGCTGCTTTCAGGATTTTCTCCTTATCTTTGATTTTGGAAAACTTGATTATGATATGTCTTGGTGATTTCTTTTGGGGTCTATCCTTTCAGGGAGTCATTGAGCTTCTTGAATGTTTATCTTTTTGCTTTTCAGGGTATTTGAGAAAATTTCTGTCAGATGCTCTTCAGTGATCTCCTCTGTGGACTTCTGTGATTCTTTCTGTTCCAGAATGTTGATAATTCTTAAGTTATTCCTCTTCATGTTGTCCAACATGAATCTTAGATAGATTATTATTATTATTTGTCCTTTTTTCTGCTTGTTCTTCTATCTGAGTAGTATTGATAGATTTGTCTTCCAGCTCACTAGTTCTGGCTTCCATCTCTTCAATTCTACTCCTTTGCCCATTCAGTGCATTGTCAATTTCTAGTATTCTATTATTAATCGTTTGGACCTCTTTCTGTAGGTTTTGAATTGTTTCCAATGCTGTATCTATCTTATTTGATTGTTCCTATAGTGCTTTACTGACTTCCTCTTTATTTTTCTCAAATCCATTGTGAAGTGTTTTGAAACATTTTATAATCATTTTTATGAATTCCTTCTCAGGTATTTCCAAAGCCTGTCCTCCTTCTAGTATGGAATGTATGTCTACCTCCTGATCATTGGTCTCAGTCACTTTATCTTGTTTCTGGACATGTGCTGATATGGTCATCTTTTTCTTCTTCTTGGGCATGTTCAGTTGTTAGCTGTGGCCTTAATACTTAAATGATTGTGTGTTTTGGTATTAGTTTTTTATTTTATTTTATTATGTTTTCTGGTTGCCTCCAGGTAGATGTGATCAAGAGATGTGCTTCCCTTTTCACTCTACTTATCAGTCACCTCAGAGTAACTGTCGCAGTTGTTGTCTACCCACCTGGTGTATGGCAGTTGGTATTGGTTCTTGCCTGGATTGTGTCGTTTTATAGGGTGTGATTGTAGGTTGACTATATGACAGCAATTGCTGTCTCTTCTTGGGTAATATAGGGAGAGAAAGAGCCCCCTAAAAGTAAACAGGTGACCAAAAAACAGGACAGCAAAAGCAAAAAATTCAGATTGGTTTCTGTAGTCTATAATCACAGAAATACGAGAAGAGAAAAAAAAAAAATCTATAGTTTAATATAAGTATGGCTTTAGTATCCTCTTTCAACTTCTTGCCTTCAAGACAGCCTGATAAATTTCAAGATGCCACTGTTCATTGTTATGACATAACTCAGGATTTGATTTGTGGCCTGTTTCATTTTTAGTCTGTCTCTCCTGCTCCACAATCCTCGTTCTGGGCTTTTTCCTAGTGATAAACAGTTCAGGGCCAGCTATGGCTGGTTTATGCTGCTCTTTGGTTTTAAGTGGAAAGTATCCCTTAAATTTTGAGGAGCTATGTGCTGTTGTATCATAGAACTCTCGTGGGTTGGGGAGGTGTCCACTTGCTCAGGCACCCCTTCTAGTCACCAGAATGGAAGTGTGCAGTTAGTGAGAGGTCAATGAACAGATACAAAAATGAAAGGATTTCCACAACTTTTCTCTGAGCTTCCGTCAGGAGTAAATCCATGGCTGCTCTGACCCTTCCCTTGCTTAGTCTTGCCCAAGATGGTGTCTCTAGGTTACTGAGCCTAGCGGGTTTTAAAGTAGATTTCTTGCTTCCACTACAAATTCCACTAGCTATAAGCCTTCAAACTTTTTAAATATTCCTAAATATGTGTTTCAGAATGTTGTAACTGTCCCCTGAACCTGCTTGTCTGGTATTCTGTGTTATTGCTGCCAAAGATCCTCAGTGTACTTCTACCCTATCTGCCATGAAGCCCTGCCCTTAGTCATGATGTTTATTATACTGAAGTTCAGACCTATGCACACCACACTTTACTGTTTCAAAGTTCTGAACAGACTATGTTTGGTCCCTAGGAAGTCAAGGCTCTTGTAAAATTTTAACATTTGCCTACACTTAAGCTGAAGTCACACTGGAGTTTTCTCTGCTTCTGAGTTCACTTTCATAGCTCATAAATTTTTGTTACTAAAAGGATCCTACTGCCTGAAATTCTCTTTGCTAATTGCAACCTGTTCATCCTTCAAACATGCATTAATGTTCCATTATTTTTTTTGCACAATTAACAAATGTTCTTCTTACTATCCTCATCATATTTTACTTCATATTATAGATAGTAGTTTACATTCATTTATGAAAATAACATTGTAAATTTCTTGAGAACTGGCACCATTTCCAATTTCAATTTTGGACACAGTTGTAGCTTTTAGCATGAACATAGCAGATACTCAGAGAACGTTACAGAAATGACTTTGCAGCTGTAATCTATATTCTAAACTAGGATTTAAACATTAAGAATACCACTACTTCACTAAATTAATTTGTTTATGTATTTATTATAATTTGCCTCTTTAATACTTGGCTGGTTCTTTGCAAGGAAGCATATGGTCTGTTAGTTGCAGCCTGCCATGTTAGGTTGCCTGTGAAAAACTGAGGAAAAGTGGGAGGCAGTATGATCACAGTAGTGTAATCAAATTGTTAAAAGTTTAATCTGAGATATAATTTTTTGTTGTTAAAATAAGTAAACAAATCAATACAAAATTTAATTGAAGTAGCAAGAACAGGTACAGACAGAATCCAGATGGAAAGAGTTTTCAGAAATTAATTTTGGCCCCTTACACCCTAAGAAACATCTGATTCTTCTTAGAAATAGGTACACTTCAAAGAAATTCTACTTTAATTAATATCACGTAATCTACAGATACTTTCCTAGAGTTCATGTGGTTTTCTTTCACCATCTAATTTATTTCTTGTCTTTATTGAAGTTCTAGGCCAAATGTGAGCCCTATGGAGTCAATGAACAAAGCATATTGAACAAAGCATACATTCCTACCTCTATTAAAACTTGACTACAGACTGCTTCACACCAAATACACCTCAGATTTTTAAACAAGGTACCAATATGCCCTGGACTATTTATAGAAAAAATTAAGAAAGAAATCTTAATGTAATGTATCAGAACCATTCCAAGTACCCAAATGCCTGTCAATATATAGTCTTTTGATTTTCAAAATAAGAGAAAGCTCCATCCATTTGGTTGAAGTACAATTTGTTCATTTAAGTCCTTGTTCTTAAGCAGTGTGAACACTCCATAATTACTACTGTGATTCTGGTTTCTTAGTTGTAGGGCCTATCCCAAATATAAATGCTAGTAAACATAAGACTTTTTAGCCTATATTGAAAGTAAAATTTACATCATTTTCTTAATATAAAATCTATTCTTATTATATAAAAATAGGAACTTATTTTAAAAGGAAAGGAAACATTTATTTACCATCCAAATATAACCACTCTATATTTTAACATTTCTAACTATTGGGGTGCTAACTGCAAGGTGAGTGGTTCAAACTCATAAGCTGCTTGGTAGAAGAAAAATGAGTCTGCTCCCATAAAGAATTACAGTCCACTCTGTACTATAGTGTCACTAGGAGTTGAAATCAATCCTATTACAATGGGTTTCTTTTTGCTTTATTTTGGTTTGGTTTGACTTTTTTCACATTTTTCTGTAGAATTGACAACTTATTTTTGCAAGGTTGAAATCAAATAGTCAGATAGATTGTTAAACAGATAGATGAAGGTTTGACAATTCTAGCTTTTAATTTGTCATTTAGCATTTTAATAATTTTTTCTATGTTAATAAATCTATTTTTATTTTAAAAATTTAGACTGCAAATAGTTTTTATATGAATGTATCATAATTTATTAACTATTCCTTTATTATTGTATGTTTTTGTGTTTTTCATGATGATGCTTAGGACTAGGAAACATTTTGTTCTGTAATTCACAAAGTTTCCATGAGCTGGAGCAGATTCAATAGCAACTAATATCTAACAAGTGTGCTGATGTGCTAAATGGTTTTGTGTCATAAAACTTTTTTTTCTTCATGTGTCGGATAGACAGAGGAAACATTGATTTACTGTCTACAAGTCTTCCCAGTTCACAGAAACAGAAGTCCTGTTCTTTTGGGGAACTCAATCCATGATCTTGTTGAAATTAATTAACATCAGCCATACAGATGGGCACACACCATAGGCATGATCTTCAGAACACTATCACATTTTCACAGGAACTGTGACTAGTTCAGCGAAAGGCACATGACACAGGCCACGACAATCAAGTTTTTTCCAGGACTTTTTAACTTAATTTTCTGTTCAAACTGCTAAACTAGTAGGTAACCTTACTCATTGCTTGGAAACAATCTGCCTGAATGATGAAAAAAAAAATCTTGAACTATACCATTTAGGCATTGCCTTGCTTAAAATGTATTCTATTCAAGTACTTTTCACTTATTTGCCTGTTATTCAGTTATTTTAGCTTAAGCTAGTTTGAATTTAACACTATCACAAAGCAGAAAGAATGCTGACTACTAAAAATTAGATCTCCCCAGCAGAATGATTAGGTCAAAACTTTGAATAATATAAAATTTCTATCCTAAATTAATGTATCACCTTATATTTCTTTAGTTAGCATATGTAAGAGAGTCCCTTTCAATGTATCAATGTTGAAACTGGACATTTTCATTTTTAAATATTGATTGTAATTTTATTGACACAAATGATCTCATTTCTTATTTCTATTTCTTATGTCTAACAAATGCCTTCTGAATCAAGAATTGTGTTGAAAATTTTAAATGCAGAAATTTTTTGTGTAAAAATTTTAAACATTTTTTTTCCTATCATGTAATTATCTTCCTATTGTTCTCTTTGGCTAAGTAGGCTGTGGGGTGTGGTGGGAGGAAGACGGGAAGGATGTGGATGGTAAAGAGGCAATTACTTATAAAAATGTACATCGTTTCAAGTCTAAATTTCTACAGAATGATACGTTTAAAGGCTCAGGAATTAACATTTTAAAATCTGATTTATTCTCCTCATTAGTAGAGCAGATAGCTTTCTTAGAACCAATAAGTTGAAGACTATGGTTGATTTTATCAAATTTTCTGGCAAAACAATATTACGTAGCACTGGTCAGCATTCTAACAGAGATGGAAGGTACAAACAAGTCTGTAAGTGCTGAAGATTCTGCTTTCCTGATTAGTCTAGTTTTCTTCAGAGGAGAAATTAATGATATAAAGTTTGGCACAGATTTACATCAGTTCCTTTGTATTCTCAGAGATTAAACAAACCAAATCAGTTGCCATCAAGTTGATTTAGATTAATTACAACTCGATGTGTTATGCTGTCTTCCATAGGATTTTCAAAGACTGTGATCTTTTGGAAGCAAATTTCCAGCTCTTTCCTCAAAGATGCCTATGGATATGTTTGAACTGCCAATCTTTTGGTTATTTTTAAGTGCTTAAGCATTTAAGCCACCCATTGTCTCCTTTGATAGAGACTTGTATTGTTAACCCCTGCCTAGTCAGTTGCTACATGGAGAAGCTAGTGAGTTTGACTTCCCAATCTTGAAATTCAAATTATCCAGTATTTATCCTGCAGCATCACACCATACTAGAGCTCACAAATTTCTGTACACATTTCCTAGGAATTCCATAACAAGATAATGCAAATTAGATGCATCGTAAGAATGGTAATACATTTTCTTACAGTTCTGGAGACTAGTTCAAATTCAGGGTATTTCAGAATCATGTTCACGCCAAAGGCTCTAGGTAAAGATCTCTTCTTGTCTTCTCATATCATGGATCCAGTCTTGAAGCTGCAGCATATGTCTATCTTCATTTCCCTACTGTCTGTCTCTTATACTCACTCAGCAATATCAACTCCATAGCAGTGGGTTTACTCTCTTATAATACACTACTCTGATTGGATTTGGACTCATCCTACTCAAAAGTGACCTCATGTTAACTTAACTAATAACATCTTCAAAGACCCTTTTTCCAAACAAGTTTATACCAGGGCTAATACATCAACATAATTTTTGGGGAATCACAATTCAATCCATAACACTAATAATCTTGTCTGTGTTAGTCAACACAATAGCTTAAGTGCCTTGCACAGGTTGTTGTTGAGTCAACTCCAACTCATGGTAACCTCATATCCAAAAGAAGTAAAGGCTGCCTAGGTCTGTGTTTCCTTCACAATAATTAGCATGTGTGGATTGATGGCTTTGGTAACTGTAAAAATCCATCAATCTGAGGGTTTTCATAACTCTCCTTCATCCTCTATTTCTCCAAACATGATGTTCTCCAGTGATTAATCGCTCACGATGGCATATCCAAATCAAAAGTGTCAGGTATCGTTTTGTTGTGATATGCAAACTTCTGGTGGCTAATTTTCAAAGTAGATTATCAGAACTTTCTTTCTAGTCTCTTTTAGCCTGTAAACTTCACTGAAACTTGTCCACCATAGGTCACTCTGCTGCTATTTGCAATTCTAGTGGCAAAGTTTTCAGCATCATACAAACATTCAAGACACCATAGTATGACAATGAAAAATGAAAGCTAGTGCATATAAGAATTTGTTGAATGAAAACAAAATTGTAAAAAGAACTCTGAATAATGTAACTCACTGTCAGCTGTTGTAATATGGTGGCTAGCATGTTGCTATGATTGTGGAAGCTATGCCACAATTATTTTAAAGACCAGCAGAGTCACCCATGGTGGACAGATTTCAGCTGAGCTTCCAGATGAAGACAGATTAGGAAGAAGGATAGACAGAGTAATTCATAATATTTAGTCACTAAATATGTTATAATGTCAGTGGAACACTGTCACTTAGCACCAGAATATTGACTACTGAAACATGATGAAGAGCACCAGAATATTATCAGCTAAACTACCAGAAAATGAACTCCTTATGATGGAACACATGCAAAATACAACTGAGGAAGAGCAGCCTCCTCAAAATAAAGTTGACCTTGATAACATGAATACAGTAAAGGCTTCCAGGCCACCATTTGTTGATGGGGCACAACTCAAAATTACAATTCATATTTTAATGGCTGCAAACATCCATTAAAAACTGGCACATCAAATGCA
>NW_006408529.1:1854663-1856042 GCF_000296735.1 Chrysochloris asiatica
AGAGGTATATCATTGCTGAAAGCAGAGAATACCAGAAATATTCTTATCTGTGTTTATGGACTATGCAAAGGATTTCAATTGTGTGGATCATGACAAACTATGGATAACTTTACAGAGAATAAGCATTCCAGAGTACTTAATTGTACTCATAAGGAAACTGAAAATAGACCAAGAGTCAGTTGTTTGAACAGAACAAGGAAACACTGAATGGTTTAAAATTAGGAAAGGTGTGTGCCTGTGTTGTATTCTTTCATCATACTTTATTCAATCTGTATGATGAGCACATAATCTGAGAAACTGGATTATATGAAGAAAACTGTGGCATCAGAATTGGAGGAATGTTCAACAACCTGTGATATGCACATGATACAACCTTGCTTGCTGAAAGTGATTAGGACTTAAAATACCTGCTAATGAAAATCAAAGAATACAGCCTTTGGTATGGGTTGCACTTCAATATAAAAACAAAACAAAACAAAAAGCCTATCCACTGGACAGATAAACACTATCCATATAAATGAACAAAAGATTGAAGGTGTCAAAGACTTTCTTTTGCTAAAATCATCCATCAACACTCATGGAAGCAGCAGTCAAGAAATCAAATGAGGTATTGCATTAAGCAAATCTGCTGCACAAGACTTCTTTAAAGTGTCGAAGAGCAAAGGTTTCAGTTTGATGACTAAGGTGTGCCTGATCCAAGCCATGGATTTTCACTAAGCTCATATGCATGAGAAAGTTGGACAATGAGTGAGGAAAACTGTAGAAAAATCAATGCATTTGAGTTACGATGTTGGAGGAGAATATTAAAAGTACCATGGACAAGCAAGCTGCTCACCAGAGAATCATCAAAGCAAGCATTCAACTCCCTTCAGGACAAACCCCCCTCTAAAACTAAAACTCAAAGAGAACACACAAGCAGGCATGAAAGCTAGCTAATGACATCGTTGGTCTGCATGTTAGCGGAAGTGGGGGGAAATCAGTAGTGAATACATGGGCTGATTCGACCATGTTCCATAGACTTCTGTCAACCTCAAGATGAGAAAGAGAAAAGAAAGGGCTGCTTGGTCCAAAGTTTGCGGAGACTTGGGAACTGCTGAGCCAATGGACAGTGATTTAGCCATGGAGAGCTAGAGCTAAGAATGAAGCATCCAACTGATGTGAAGAGGGGGAAGGTGCACAAGAATGCCCAAACTTGCAGATGGTACCCATTTGACCTAGCTTTGATAGCTTGATGATCAGAGCTCAACTAGAGGAAGATAAAGAAATTTGATAAAGGAGCCAAATGTAAATTGCTACAATTTGATGAACTTGACCTATACTTTATGGATGTGTTGTTATTGTTAAGTGCCCTCGAGTTGATTCTGACCCATAGCGACCCT
>NW_006408529.1:1856277-1864976 GCF_000296735.1 Chrysochloris asiatica
TTTTGAGACTGTAAATCTTTACGGGAACAGAAAGCCTCATCTTTCTCCTGCAGAACATCTGATAGTTTCGAGCTGCTGACCTTGCGGTTCACAGCCCACTACGCTACCAGAGCTCCTAATACAGGGTTGATTGAGATGGGCAATTTAGACAATGGCTACCTAAAATAGGGGAGGGGGGCTATAAAGGCTCAAAGTGGCTGGCTTGCAAGTTTTCAAGAGGGAGTGTAGTATTCAAAAGTTCCAGGTAGGTAGAATCCACACTGAATAGTTTTCTTCTTGGCTCTACAGATCTGGTGAAAAGGAAATGAGGAAAAGATTCTTATGATTCAATAGTGAGTAATTGTTACTATAACTAAATGTGATTGTAACAAGTGTAAAAGTAAATGTTTTGTAACATAAAGGTTGTTGTTGTTGAGTGCCGTCAAGTTGATTCCAACCCATAGCGACCCTGTATAGGTTTTCTGAGGAGCAGGTGGAGAGCTTGACCCACCCACCTTGCAGTTCAAACGGTTTTGCAGTCTGGCGCATTAACCCACAGTGCCACACCAGGACTCCACATAAAGGGGGAGGGAGTAGTTAATATTACATTCCAGGAACAGAGGATGCTAGGACCATCCAGGAAGAAGAGCATGAGCAGAACGTGGAACTCTAACCAGAGAAGCAGTGACACCAGAGATGGAGGTAAAGGTGATGAAATGGAAAGATAGAGCAACTGAGGACTCTAGACTCATAGAAAGAGAAAGGCTGTGTGCTGGCAACCAGGAGGCAGTGCAGAATGTGCCCTTTGGTGGTTTAAATGATTATATGTTCCTGAGAGCTTTTGTATACATTAAATAAACAAATAAAAATCAAAGGGATTAGGAGCAAATACTGTGGAATGATGATGCAATGAGGGACTTGTGATTATTGCAATGAAATGAAATACGATAGGATGAGTGCAAAACCAATATTCTCCATATAAAATTTCACTCAATTCACAATAAAAACTTTTAAAAAAGTACCATGGACTGCCAAAAGAACAAAGAGATCTATGTTAGAAGAAGTACAACTACTATGCTCCTTGGAAGCCAGGATGACCAGACTTCATTTCTCATACTTCGGATATATTATCAGGAGGGACAGGTTGCTGGAGAAGGATATTATGTTTGTTAAAGTGGAGGATCAGAGAAAAAGAGGAAAACCTCTAAATGAGATGAATTAGTACAGTGGCCACAACAATGGGCCTAGGCATAGCAATGATTGTGAGATTGGCGCGGGATTGGGTGTTCTGTTGTTCACAGTGTCACTATGAGTCAGTAGTGATTCGAGTTGCAATGTGAATAACATTAGGAGACCTGGTGGTACTGTTGGTTAGGCATTGGACTACTAAATTACACAAGGTCTGTGGTTCAAATTGAAAAGCAACTCTTTGGGAGATAGATGAGACTGTTTGCACTGCTTAAAAGATATACAGTTTTGGAAACCCTGTATGAGGCAAAATCAACTCAATGGAAATAAGTCTGTCTTTTTTTTTGGCTTATGAAAAAATGTTAAAACTGCATGAATCCTGGCTAGGTGTTGTAGCATAAGCACAGGACTGCTAACTGCAAGGTCTGCTGTTCAAACCCACCTGCTGCTCTTAAGAAACACTACTCAGGTTCTCCATGAGTCAGAACCACTGCATGACACTTAACAAGATGGCATGAACTGCTTCTAGCCCTCAGTAACCACTCCTCAGTAACAAGTATATACAATCTGGAAATTTGTGGCAATGTATTAGCAAGTGCTTTTCTAGAACTGCAGAATTTTAGAGCTGCAAGGAACTTTTGAAAGTATTGTGTTTTAGGATCTGCACTGAGCTGCAAACCACAAAGTCAGTGGTTCAAACACACCAGCTCCTCCTGAAAAACCACATATCCATGTGGCTATGAATCAGAAACTACGCAACCTCACTTAACAATGGTAACAAATGGCTTCATTTACATATATACAAACTCTGAGACACTCTTGTTAGAGCAGAGCCTTGGCTGGAGGATAACTGTCCAGTTTTAACCATTGTGTTTTTCCTTTGACGGAAAACCACCTCAGTCATAAAATATCATCAGCTCTAGAGTTTTATTTATCCTGAAAAAATAATTGTTTATCTAATTTTTAACATATCAGATCCATTCTCCATTTACAAGTAAATACGATTCATTTATTCTTAACTTTTCCATTTAATTTTAATTATGTTTTCAATGATTTGGAATTACCTCTGACTTTAAGAGATTTTCAGTCTGTATTAATCATTGTTGATAGCTGCAATAAATGCTGTGTTTAGACTCTTCTAAGATTTAATAGTTGTTAAGCTAAATAGTTGTTAAACTTTCATGGTATATTACATAGTATTCATGATTTTATTAAATGCATGTAGCACTGTGGGTTAATACGCAAAGTCAGTTTGAACCATAAGGTTGGTAATTCAAGTTCACTAGCACTCTTCAGAAGTTCTAAACAGGGTCCACTATGGGTTGGAACTGACTTGATGGCACTTAACAGCAACAACAATTTACTTATAACACATTAACATTCATTTTGATCAAAAATATATTCTACCCAAACAAATCTCCAGGGCTTTCCTACTGTTTGAAGAATAAAATACACATCCCTCCTTGGTATTGTTGATTCAATATCTGCTTCCAACTTGCTTTAAATTTTTTTGTTCATTTCTAGTAAACTTACTGTAAGCAGCAGACAACTGAGATACTCATTGTTTCTTGTAGATAACTGTATTTTTTCCTGCTTGTTGCCCTTGTTAACCCTTCTGTCTTTAATGTGGATACAGTCATTCCTTCCTCCTTTTTTCATAAATGCATCTGACTAGTTCAGGGCATATTAAAATGTCAACGTCTCAATTTTCTCTTTCTTTTCTTTTACATCTTCCCATTCAGAATTATTCTTTATCCTTAATACATAGAAAAGTGAACTATAACTGATACCACAGTGCCCCCATCACTTTCTACATTGTATTATGTTGCTTTAAATGATATTTCCATTAATTTAATAAAAGAAGAATTGTTATCATAGTCCTCTTCATAATTCCTGTTTCTTTTTCATCTTGGGTATTCAATAAATCTTGAAAGAACCTGCTAAGCATATCTCTAACAAGAATATGATGTAAAGGAAAAGGATCCGTTGTTTATTTCAGAAGATTATAAATACTAGTGATTGAAAATTTTCTGGTGACTACTATGTCGTTGTTAAGTGCCATCAAGTCACTTCCGACCCATAATGACCCTGTATAGGTTTCTGAGGAGTGACTGGTGAACTTGAACTGCTGGCCTTGAGGTTCAAACTGATTTTGCTGTCCAGTGCATTAACCAACACGGCCACACCAGGACTACTATAGGAAACTGTTAAATTTTTCTTGTGTTTTTGTTTAAAAAAAAAAATATTGGAATGAATACACCAAGAATTTGGTTACATAAATTCAGTATCTAAGTGTGAATTAGTAAAAATAATATGTGTTAACTGATAAGATACTAGTGCTTCTGCCAAAAGTAGCTCTAGAACTAGAAGAATTTATAAAACAAATGTTTCCATGCAGTGCAACACTATGTACTCTAATAGCAGGGAAACTGACAAGGTGCTTCCATAAATGCCTACCTTTCTCATAGACAGAGCAATTTTGACTGTGCTGCAAAGAGCTCAAGATTGAGGAGAGCATGATGGCTTTGCGAACGTGAGATGGTAGCAGTCATAGTTTAGGGCCCCTAAAGCAACTTAAATTGATGGAGTAGAGCATCAAAGATAAGGAAATGTGCAAAAAAATTGACCACAGAAGATTGCATGGAAGAATGCCACACATTTAAGACTAGGAGATGGCTTGTGCATATGCAGGGAAAAAGTACATGATAAAGAAGTCATGGATTGACTTTTGTTCCCCAAAATATGTGTTAGCATCCTAATCTTTATGTTGTTGTTGTGCCTTTGAGTTGATTCTGACTCATAGCAACCTGGTATAGGGTTTCAGAGGAGCCGCTAGTGGATTTGAACCACCCACCTCATGGTTAGCAGATTTGTGCTTATCCAACAGCACCTCTAAACATTTATGAGTTATAAAAAGCATAGATTTTTATACACAAATTTGGGTGGGTATATGACAAAAAGAAATTAAACAATGAATAGAGAAGATAGTAAAAATATGGATGGATTTGTGTTGTGGTGTTTGATAATAATATTGAAAGTTCCATGGACTATCAGAAGAACAAATCTGTGTTAGAAGAAGCACAGCCAGAAAGCTCCTTAGAAGCCAGGGTGGTGAGACTTCTCTCTCTCATACTTCAGACATGTTAACAGGAAGGACCAGTACTTTGAAAACGGTGCCACACTTGGTAAAGTGGAGGATCAGTGAAAAAGAGAATGATCACCAACATGATAGTTTGGTATAGTAGCAACAGCCATGGGCTCAAGCATAACCGTAATTGTGAAGATGGGTGGGCAGTATTTATTTCTGTTGTACATAAGGTCACTATGAATCAGAACCAACTCGATAGCACCTAAAAAAACAACAACAGCAATCCCACTCTTAATCGGTTTATTGGTTTATCACATTAGATCTCATCATGGTGGATAATCATATAACTTATATACTACATTATTACATCACTGACAAACTACTGAGAATCATGGTCCAGCCAAGGTGACACATAATTTGGGATAACACAATTCAGTTTATGTGTGATAGATTATTATGATTTATTTTGAAATTTGGCATGGCATTAGAAAATGTGTGGAAATTTTCTGTTTATTAAAAAAAATGTATAGATTCCCTTCCCCAATATTGAAATTAAAAGGGAACACACAAGCAGGCATATTAGCTTGCTGGCGACCATGTTGGTCTACATGTGAGTGCAAATGGGGAAAAGACACCAATGAATATATGAACTGAGTTTGACCACATTCCATAGACTCCTGTCCACCTTGAGATGAGAGACAGAAAAGGACAGTAACCTTGCCATGGAGAGCTAGATCTGACCATGAAGTGTCCAGCTGATATGAAGAGGGAGAAGGAGCACAAGAATGCCCAAAGGTGTAGATAGTACCCATTTGACCTAGTTTCAATGGCTTGATGATCAGAACTCAACTAGAGGATGACAAAGGAATTTGATAAAGGAAGCAAGTGTAAATTAGTGAAATTGCTACAATTTGATGAACTTGAATTATAATTATGGGTGTTGTTGTTGTTTTTAGGTGCCATCGACTCAGTACCGACTCATAGCGACCTTATGCACAGCAGAACAAAACACTGTCTGATCCTGGGCCAACCTCACTACTGTTGCCACGCTTCAGCCCATCAATGCGGCTGCTTGGCCAATCCATTTCACTGGGGGTCTTCCTCTTTTTCTCTGACCCTCCACCTTACCAAACATAATATCCTTCTCCAGTGACTGGTCCCTCCTGACAATATGTCTGAAGTATGAGAGATGAAGTTTGGCCATCTTGGCCTCTAAGGAGCACTCTGGCTGCACTTCTTCCAACACAAATCTGTTGGTTCTATGGAAAGCCCTATGGCACTTTCAATATTTTCCTCCAACACCATAACTCAAAAGAATCAATTTTTCTACAGCCTTCCTTATTCACTGTCCAGCTTTTGCATGCATATGAGATTATTGAAGATACCATGGCTTGGATCAGGTGCACCTTAGTCCTCAAGCTGACATCTTTACTCTTCAACACTTTAAAAGGTCTTGTGCAGCAGATTTGCCTAACGCAATACATCTTTTGATTTCTTAACTGCTGCTTCTATAAGTGTTAATGGGTGTAGTAACTCAAAAGGGTGTAGTAGCTCAAAATACCAACTGAGAGGGAAGGAGCCTTCACATCAAGGATCAAAATGATTCCCTCTATATATGAGGTTGATATGGACAGGCAACGTAGACATTGGTTACCTAAAATTGAGGGGGTATCTATAAAGGCACAGAGTTGCTGATTTACAAGTCTTTGAGAGAGAGTTTAGTTTCAGAGTGTGAAGGGGAAGGTGGAACCCCTACTGAATAGTTTTCATCTTGTCTAGATGGGTCTGGTAAAATGATATGGGGATAGGATTCATTTGATTCAATAGTGAATAACTGTTATCATGACTAATTGCAATTGTCACACTGTAAAGTTAGAAGTTGTGTAACAAAAAGGGGGAGTAGTTAATCTTGCATTCCAGGAAGAGAGGACTATAGGACCATCAAAAAAGAAGAGGATGAGCAGAATGTGGGACCCTAAGCAGAGAAGCAGCGACACCAGAGATGGAGGCATAGGAGATGTCAAGTAGAGATGAAGACCCAGACTCATGGAAAAAGAATGACTGTACACTGGTGGCCAGAAGGCTGGCTTGCAGATATACCCTTTGTTTGTTTAAATGATTATATATTCCTGCATGTTTTTGTGTACATCAGACAACAACAACGAAACAAAAACAGAGGGAATAGAAGCAAATACTGTTACATGGTGATGCATGGAGGATATTGTAGTCATTGCAGTGAAACAAAATACGATAGGTTGAGTGCAAAACCAATGTTTTCCTATGTAAAATATCATTCAATGAACAATAAAAGCTTAAAAGAAACACTCCCCCAAAAAGCAAAAACCTAAAGATTTATAGATTAAGAACTTGAAAACAATGCTTTAGATAATCGGCATTTGAAAAAGAAAGACCTGTTTTGTTCATTTTGGTATATACTTTTAACACAGCAGCATGTAGGCTAGCAACTGAAAATTTTTCCTTCCAAAATTATTTTTGAGTTTAATTCATGTTAATTTTCAATGAATCAATTCCATCGATATATCAAATACCTATCTTTCATACTTGACTATGCTGATTAATTTCTAAATTGTGATTGTTAAGTGTTGTCCAGTCAGTTCCAATCCTTTACAGAGTTTACAAGAAGGAGCTGGTAGGCTTGTGCTGCTGACTTTGAGGTACTAACTGATCTTTAGTTCCAAAAATAATCCTACAGTGGCATACCAACACTCCATTTATAAATCAGCAGCATGTTTTTGTTTGTAGTTGCTGTTGAATCACTGCTGATTCATGTTACACCTAGGTATGCAGAGTAGAGCTAATCACAAGGTTTTCAAGGCTATGACCTGTGGGAAACAGATCTCCAGATTGACTTTCGTGGGTACTCTTGGTGGGTTTGAACCTCCAACCTGAATAGTTGAGTACTTAGCTGTTTGTACTACCCAGGAACTCCAAATTAAATGTCTCGTTTACAGTATCATTTTTATTATACTTTTAATTTGAAGAAAGTCAAATTAATTCTTATTTGAGAGAGAGACAGAGAGCTCTGGAGCTCTGGTAATGTAATGGTTATGAATTGGGCTGCTAATCTCATGGACTGTTGTTTGAAACTACCAGCTATTCTGTGGGAGAAAGATGAGGCTTTCTCCTCCTGTAAAGGTTTACAGTCTCAGAAACCCTGTACAGGGTCGCTATGAGTTGGAACCAACTCCACAGCTCATAACAACAACTATATATAGTTTCCAACATATCAAATTACTGATTTTTAATTTACCCTTTCATTTACCCAAAGTAGTATTAGTGAATTTGTTAACGTTAATAAATAGCCTATATAAAATATGGATGTGATTAGAACTTCTGCTAAAGAAAAACACGTAACATTATGATAGATTTCTGTGTAAAGCTGTATCTTATCATCTGTCTTTGAAAAAAGTTATTAATTATTTCTCAAAGATAATAGCTCTATAAATGAGCTCAGGACAAATTACAGAAATTTAAATTTATATGGAAAAATTTTTATTTGGATTAGCTAAACCATGCCAATATAATACAGAACACTTGGAAACTGTCAAGCCTGTGAATTGCTAAACACCCTTTAGAATCAGGAGATGTAGACAGATTTTGAATCTGAGCCATTTGCTGTCATGTAAATAAGGAGGCTGATTTCTTTAAAGCATATACATTCTTTTTAACCCTGGAGAATTGCAAGATTACTAATAATTTTAAAAGTAATTTTGTACTAAACGTCTGTTTTAAGGTTTAGCTCTTCTATCTTTGTGAGGATTGCATTCTTGGAGTTTATTATTTGTCTGTATATAATTTATCCTGAATAAAAATGAGATCACATCCAGTTTTGATTATAAAGTTGTTTGGGGCTATTTTGCTACAACCTAATTTGATTGCTTTGCTTCATTTCATTCTTACAGACAGATATTTATATTCACAATTTACCAAATAAATGAATAATGGGACTAATTTTGAGGAGATAGTCATAGGTGGGTCTATTTCATAGTAAATAACTCTTTAACAAAATGAGAAACAATATTTTTAAGTATTTTATTAATTTTTGTAACATTATCTTTTGTACACAATTCTCCACAGAGCTCAAATTACTTACCAGGTAATCTCTAGTGAAACTTATAATGTATTGCTGAAAGATTGGGGATTGGCATATAACTATGGATATAAAATAACAATAAGGAGGCAATAAATCATGATTTGATTAAGGTCATTCATTCATCAAATGAAAACTCAGGAGCCCAGCAATATAATATTACTAATTTCTCTTTCCTGAAATAGTCTTTATCTGGATCCTTTTTTTTTACCTCTATCAATTCTTCATAGTTAAAATAAAAGTAAATAAAGCAAAAACTTACAATAAGCAAATCCCGTCTGAACAACAGCATCTGTAAACTCCCTATGAATTACTATGGAAACTGTTGAACAA
>NW_006408529.1:1865076-1872546 GCF_000296735.1 Chrysochloris asiatica
TATATATATAAATTTTTATTGTGAATTGAGTGAAGGTTTATGGACAAGATAATCAATTTTACATTAAAAAAATCATATACTTTGTTTCATCTCAATGATCACAAACATCTCCATGCAACAACAGTTATACCATATCCTCCCTGTGGTTTCCATTTTCATTCCCTCCTCCTTCCCATCCATTCTCATTTGTCCTTAGGTAAATATTGCCCTTTTCATCTTGAATGATTGGCCATTCTATGATAACATACTTTACTAGTGTTGTTGTATCCCCTATGTACCTATCTACTGCTTGACTGACTGAAAATGGGCCATAAGAGTGAGTTCTATTCCAGATCCCAAGGGTGGTCTAAGGCCATAGTCCATGTTCCTAGAGTCTTTCTGATCAGTAAGCCCAGGCATTTTAAAAAAATAATTTTTAGTTTTGTTCCACAAAATCAATAGTACTTAGAAAATTTGGAGTGACTAAAATACAGGTGGTGCTGTGGGTTAATGTACTAGCCTGCAAGGTCTGTTTGAACCACAAGATTGGTGGTTCATGCTCACCAGCCGCTCCTTGGGAACCATGGACAGAATCTCTATGGGTCAGAACCAACTCGACAGCACCTAACAACACCAAAAAAATAATACAACCACTGGGGTCTAGTGCATTGTCAAGGTAGATCATATGACATGGGAATGAGGTAGTCACTATAGACAAATGTACTGTTTATTTTCATTCCATAATATTCTGGAAACTTCAGCATGGTAGCAGTTAAACATTGACACATCAGACATCAGGAAGCTCAGGGTGACTTGAATTGTATTAATGAATAAATAGTATATAACAGTGCACATAAGTAGAAAGTCTATTGTACTTTATGGAAAAGTAAGTGAAAGAACCATGGGAATACTGAGTTTTAGTGTGTGGTGTGATAATGTCAAATGAAAGCATGTGATTTTTCGTGTGTGTGTGCGTGAGAATATATATTTTTGTTAGTTTTAAATCATTGAATATATTATTCTGTAGTTGTTTTCCTGATATTTTGTTTGTGATTCTTATTTTCTGAAGTAGATATTACTGATGTATCAGATTATTGAAAGATTTCAATTTGTATTCCATCAATTCCTAGCGTCTTGTTCTTTGCCAGTGCCTTCAACGGACATTAGACATCTTTCTTCAGCATCATTGGCTCTTCTTGATCACATGATGCCTCTTCAAATGTTTGAACATTGACCATTTCTTTTTGGTACAATGACTCAGTGTATTCCTTACATCTTCTTTAGAGGCTTTCTACATTATTCAATATTTTGCCCATTGTTGTTGTTAAGTGTCATTGAGTCAACTCCAACCCATAGTGACCCTATCTGTATAGGGTTTCCAAGGAGCAGCTGGTGAGCTTGAACCAATAACCTTGCAGTTCAAACAACTTTGCAGTATGACACATTAGCCCACAGCGCCACACCAGGACTCCATGCCCATAGAATCCTTCAATATTTCAAGTCAAGACTTGAATTTTATTCTTCAGTTGCCTCCACTTATGGAATATTGAATGTGTTCTTCACTGCTGGGGTTTCAAGTCCAGGCCTTTGCACATTCACTTTGTCATCTTGAGTTTCCCATTGAAACTTTCTGTTCAGCTCTTTATCATTGCACTGTGTCCATTAGTTTAGCATGTCTACACTGGAAAGCAAGTTTCTGAGTCTCTTCTGATATCCATTTTGGCTTTTTCCTTCTATCTTGTTTTCTTAATGACCTTCTGCTTTCTCTCTGTATGATGTTCTTGATGTCATCCCACAACTCTTCTGGTTTTCAGCCTTTAGTGTCTAAGGCATCAAATCTGTTTTTCAGATGATCTCAAAATTCAGGTGGCATATGTTCAAGGTCATATTTTGACTATCATAGGCTTATTTGATATTTCTTAAGCTTCTGCCTGATCTTACATATGAGCTATTGATGATCTGTTCCATAGTCTGTCTCTGGCCTTGTTTTGGCTGATAATATGGACCTTTTCCACCATCTCTTTCCAGAGATGAAGTCAATTTGATTTTTGTGTATTCCATCTGATGAAATCCATGTGAATAGTCTTCTTCTACATTGTTTAAAAACAGTATTTGCAATGAAGAAGTTATTAGTTTCCCTAAATTCTATCATACAGTCTCCAGTATTTTTTTCTGTTACCAAGACCATATTTTCCAACAACTCATCCTCACTCTTTGTTTCCAATGTTTTCATTCTAATCCACAGTAATTATCAATATATCTTGATTTCATGTTTGATCAGTTCCAACTGAAGAGGTTGGTAGAATTCTTCAATTTTGTTATTAGTGGCTTTAGTGGTTGGTGCATAAATTTGAATAATAATGGTATTAGTTGGTTTTCCTGGTATGCATATGGATACTATCCTATGACAGATAGTGTTGTACATCAAGACAGATCATGATATGTTCTTTTTGATGATGAATATGATGCTATTCCTCTTTAAGTTGCCATTCCTGGCATAGTAAACCATGTGGTTGTCAGATTCAAAATGACCAATAACAGCTCATTCCAACTCACTAATGCCTATCATATCATTGTTTATGCGTTTCCTTTCATTTTTGACAATTTCCAATTTTCCTAGATTCATACTTAATACATTCCATATTCTGGTTATTAATGAATATTTATAGCAGCGTAGTGGTTACGAATCGGGCTGCGAACCTTAAGGTCAGCAGTTCGAAACTACCAGCAGTTCCACGGGAGAAATATGAGGCTTTCTAATCCCATAAAGGTTTACAGCCTTGGAAACCCTGTACAGGGTCACTATGAGTCGGAACCAACTCCAAGGTACATAACCACCACCACCATAACGGTTTCTGTTCATTTGAGTTGTGCCCCATCAGCAAACAAAGGTCTAAATGACGTTATTACATTTGCGTCATCACAGTCAACTCTACTTTGAAGGAGGCAGCTCTGTCTCAGCTGTATTTTGAACACCTTCCAACTTGAGGGGCATCTTCTGGTGCTATATCTGGCAGCACACTGATGATCTTCATTATGTTTCAATATTCATTATTCTGGCTCTGACAGTGTTCCACTACTATTCATAATGTTTTCACTGACTAAATATTTGAAAGTAGTCTGTCTCTCTTTCTTCCTAGTCTGTCTTCATCTGGAAGTTCAGATGAAATCTATTCACTGTGGGTGACCCTGCTGATACTTAAAATACCTGTGGCATAGCCTCCAGAATCAAAGCAATGCACAAGTCACCACAGTAAGACAAACTGACAAACTATTGGTGTATACATACATTTACATGTAATTAAATATAATATGCATTATGATGTGTACATGACCCAATGGAAGACAGGGAATAAAAGTTGTCAGTTCTACGTATGTTGTTGGTGGTGACATCAAGTCATTTCTTATTCATAGAGACACTAAGGTACCTCAAAATGCAACTGTTCCTAGTCCTGGGTGAGCCTCACAATTATTGCTGTTTGAAAGCATTATTGAAGTAACATTGCTATGCCTCTTCCTATATTTAGTTGACCTTCTACTTTACCAAGCATGATGCCATACCCCAGAGACTGGTGCCTCCTAATAACATGTTCAGTGTACATGAGTTGAAGTCTCTCCATCCTTGCTTCTAAGGACCATTTTGATTATCTTCCTCCCAAGATAGATATGTTTGTTCTTTGGCAATCTATAGTATATTCAGTATTCTTTGGTTGTTGACAACTTCAATGTATCAAAATTGTTATATTGTACATTTTTTATTCTGATTATTAATGGATTTTTCCATTTGTTGTTTTCTACTTTGGTATCATGCCCAGATCAGCAAATGAAGATCCTGAAAATTTTGCTCCATTCATCTCATTAAGGTCATGTCTACTTTGAGAAAGTAGCTCTTCCCAAGTTATATTTTGAGTGTCTTCCAACCTGATGTGGTACTACTTTAGACAATATTTTGCTGATGTGCATAAGGTGGTCATTTACCTTTTTTTTTTTTTTAAATTAGATGACCACATCCATCTTCCTAGTCTATCTTAATCTGTAAAGTTTGCTTAAAAGTGACACTATAGTTGACCCAGCTGGTATTTAAAATACAGGTGGCATGGCTTCCAGCAAGAGAGCTACATGCAAGCCACTACAGTGTGTCAAACTGACAGATGAGGCAGTAACAGGAGTAAAGACAAAGAAAACTGAAGGAAAAAAAAAAAAGTTGCATTCAGGCAAATGCTACTTGTTCCTAGTGATGGGATGGTAATATAAATGGAAGACAAAGATGGAGAAGGAAAATAAAAGGGTAAATCTTGTAGGAGGATATAGTGTATCCTGGATAAAGTATAGCTTGGTTAAACCTCACTTATTTTATAGTAAATAAAATATGATTTCGAAGTTTGGAATATAAGATTCTAGATTTTGAAACTTGAACACTTAATTGGAGTAAGTATATCAGACACAAACTACAAGTATAATAATCATCACCACGAATATTTTATAGTAAAAATCCATTAATAAAGGTGAACTCTTGCTTTGAAGAACAAATTACAGTAGTTATGAGAAGCAAACAGATCAAATATTCTATTTTTCAAGAAAAAAAAGCTATGAGGATTCATATTAATTTCATAAAAGTATGTTATCAATAATCTACTTCAAAATCACCTGGTGTTCCTGGTGAAAGTGCCAAATACCTGACTTTAGGCAAAAGGATATGATTCTATGAGTCTGAACATAAACCCCTGGATTCTAACAAACTTCCAAGGTGATTGGGATGCCCATAAAAGAATGAAAATAAGACCCTCTTTTTTGAAATGTGCTTACTGCTAAAGTTTGTGAGCATCAAAGCATACTTTTGTTCACTTCAAACATATTTGACTGAGAAAGTAAAAACTTCCTCCCAGTTAATTCAGTCCATAACAAGCCATGGCCATATGAGGCCATAACCAAGCTGATCTAATCCTTGCAAGATATCAGCTTCGTCTAACTAAGGGACATGTTCTTGTTTATAGACATGGCACTGAAAGCATAGACCTATCAAGTGAAAGGAAAAACTAACACAGTCTCGATACACTTTCTCTGTCTTAACATTCAACCTACGAATTTACCACATGAATTATTCCACTCAGAAAATGCTGGATTTGTGTTTTCATTTGAGCTTGTATCAGCTCTTTCCAGATGTATCAGCAAACAAAAAATTAAATAGTTAGGAAAGTGGCTTAATTGTTATGACACTAAAGAGTGAGCTGTAATACATTGTAGAATGCTTAGGAAATTTGTGAACATTATCCCTGATGAATATTATTTGCTTATTCATTTTGGTTAGGCTATTTTGTGATTTGTATAATGATAATAAATAAAGAATACTTGGCTTAGCTTAAAAACATTAGAGATACAGGTATGATGTTTAAAAATTAAAAATTCTAACGGATGAGAAATGAGGAGATGATGCATGACTTCCGTTGTTTTCTTCCTGGATCCCCACCTATTTGTTGCTCTCCCTTCATTGCTTTCTCCTTAGTCTATGACTCATTTATTGCTTTTTTCTTTGCCTTTTGTTAATTCAGGCAACAGCATGACAAACAGAAATGATATTCTCTTGAGTGTCAGAGCCCTTCTTTTATGATCTGATTTAGTACATATGATTCAAAGTTTATTTTCATATTGCATTTTGAGTAATACTATTTATGGATTTTGAGACTTTTGCCAAAAATATGGCACTGGACTGGGCAGTGTTTAGTTCTGTTACACATCATTTTACTGTGAATTTGAGCCAACTCTATGACTATTAATAACAACAATGTTATTAATGCTGTTACGTGCCACCGAGTTGATTCGGAGTCATAGCTGCCCTGTATAGGCTTTCCAAGAAACGTTTGGTGGCTTTGAACTGTCAACCTGTTGGATCCTAGTCCAGAACTGAACCTATGGTGCCACACCAGGAATTTAAATAATAACAATAGCTTGACTTTTATGTTAAGTTTTGTGTTATATAAACAAATGCTGACCATTGATGTTAAGGTATAATGATGTTCATTGTTTAATTTACAAGCAAAACAAATATTGCACTTAGAAATAAAATTGTCCTTTGTCTTCTGCTAATAATAAATATTTTTATTTTCATATTTGGAAAACTGGAAATGACAAAAACCACTCTTTATATTTTTGTAATATTAGTTGCTGATAAAATTGGGCAATTTTCTCTTAGAAAAAAGTTTTTAGAAATGCCTTAAGTACCAACAAATTTCAATTTATTATACTGCAAATTTTAATGACTAAAATGGATGGGATTTTCTTTGTACCTTGATTATTCTGTTTCATAGCATTAGAAACAGATAAAGCTATTGAACTTAACATAGACTTAAACACACTAGATGGTGCTGTTATCCTAACAGCAATCATGCATTGTAAGTGGTGCTTGCATACAATAAAGTCAGAATAAAGGAAATAATGCTTAGTGTGTGTATTGGATTTTGTCTTACATCAGAGGATTCATTAATATTAGATTATATAATTCTCTTTAACTGCCTTTGTATTTTGATCAGAAATGATTTTCTAAAGTTTGAACATTACATAATAATGTTTTAAAAAATGTGTATGGACGTGTATTTGTTGGATGGAATATTCAAATTTTATTGATTTTGCTTCTGATTTTATGTCCCATTGCTTTCTTCCTATATTCTAATCAGAAAGCACTGAACATGACTTATATTTTCCCACTTCCTTGTTTCATATTTTTTCATCTATGTGGAATATCTCCATTTGTTTCTACCAATATCCTGCTTATTCTACAGAATCAATTTAAAATTCTTTAGCTACCTTGAAAACCTTCTTAATTCCTTCAATTATTTTCTTTATTCTCAATGTATATATTACGTCCTTGTATTTTTCTTATGCACATTGCACATTATTTGTGTACTTTTCTTACACTGTAAGTTCCATAGGAAAATTTAAATTTTCATTTATAAATTTTTACTCCTCTCTCTTCCTATATTGGCATTTAAATGAAGTAGTGTTTAAAATTAAGAAAGGTGTGTGACAGGGCTGTATTCTTTCACCATACTTACTCAACCTGTATGCTGAGCAAATAATTTAAGAAGGTGGGTTATATGAAGAAAAACGTGGTATCAGGATTGGAGGAAGACTCATTAACAACCTGTGATATCCAAATGATACAACCTTGCTAGCTGAAAGTGAAGAAGACTTAAAATATTTACTGATGAAGATCAAAGAGCACAGCCGTCAGTATGGATTGCATCTCAATGTAAAGAAAACAAAAATCCTTACCACTGGATCAATAAACAATATTCTTATCAACAGAGTAAAGATTGAAGTTGTCAAGGACTGCATTCTTTTGGGATCAACTATCAACACTCATGGAAGCAGCAGTCAAGAAGTCAGATGAAGTATTGCAGCAGGCAAAACTACTGCACAAGACCTTTTTAAAGTGTTGAAGAGCAAAGATGTCAGCTTGAGGACTAAGGTGCGCCTGACCCAAGCCATGGTATT
>NW_006408529.1:1886346-1887647 GCF_000296735.1 Chrysochloris asiatica
CAATGATTTGTTCATTTCAAATACCTTCTTTAGACAGCATAAGAGATGACTATACACATGGACCTCACCAGATGGAATACAGAAATCAAATTGATTACATCTGGAGAAAGAAATGATGGAAAAGTTCCATATCATCAGTCAAAACAAGGCCAGGGGCAGATTATGGAACAGACCATCAATTACTCATATGCAAATTCAAACTGAAGCTGAAGAAAATGAAAACAAGCCCACAAGAGCCAAAATATGACCCTGAATATGTCCTACCTGAATTTAGAGATCATCTGAAGAACAGATTTGATACATTAAACACTAAATACCAAAGACCAGAAGAGTTGTGAGATGACATCAAGAACATTATACATGAAGAAAGCAAAGAGTCATTAAGAAGACAAGAAAGAAGGAAAAGATCAAAATGGATGTCAGAAGAGACACTTGCACTCCAGCATAGAGATGCTAAAGGAAGTGGAAGAAATGAGGAGGTACAAGAGCTGAAAAGAAAATGTCAAAGGTCAGCTCAAGAAGCTAAAGTCAAATATTACAGCAAAATGTGCAAAGATCTGAAATCAGAAAATGAAAATGAACAATATGCTTGGCATTTCTCAAGCTGGGGGAAGTGAAGAACAAATTCAAGCCTTGACATTCATTATTGAAGGATTCTCTGGGCAAATTATTGAATGATGCAGAAAGCATCAAAAGAAGATGAAAGGAATACACAGAGTCACTGTATCAAAAGGAGATGGTTCATGTTCAACTGTTTCAAGAGGTAGCATTTGATCAAGAGCCAATGATACTGAAGGAAGAAGTCCAAGGTTCATTGAAGGAATTGGCAAAGAGCAAGGCACCAGGAATTGATGGAATAAAAATGGAAATCTTTCAAGAAAATGAGGCTGCACAGGAGGCACTCATTCATCATCTATGCCAAGAAATTTGGAAGGCAACTATCTGGCCTTCTGATTGGAAGAGATCCATATTTGTGCCCATTCCAAACAGAGGTGACCCAATGTAATGTGGAAATCATTGGACAATCTCTTTGAGATGCCATGCAAGTAAAGTTTTACTAAAATTAATACAGAAATGGCTACAAGCATACATTGACAGAGAACTTCCAGAGGTCCAAGCCAGATTCAGAAGAGGCAGTGGAACGAGGTATATTATTACTGATGTCTGATGGATCTTGGCTGAAAGCAGAGAATATCAGAAAGATGTTTACCTGTGCTTTATTGACTATGAAAAGGTTTTCAATTGAGTGGATCATGAAAAGCTATGAACAACATTGCGAAGTATGAGTATTCCAGAATACT
>NW_006408529.1:1887747-1897613 GCF_000296735.1 Chrysochloris asiatica
CTGCCAAAAGAACCAACAGATCTGTGTTGGAAGAAATGTAGTCAGAGTGCTCCTTGGAAGCCAGGATGGCCAAACTTCACCTCTCATACTTCAGACAGATTGTCAGGAGGGACCAGTCGCTGAAGAAGGATATCATGTTTGGTAAGGTGGAGGGTCAGAGAAAAAGAGGAAGACCCCCAGCAAGATGGACTGATAAAGTGACAGCATCAATGGACTGAAGTGTGACAACAATTGTGAGGTTGGCCCAAGACAGGGCAGTGTTTCATTTTGTTGTGCATAGGGTCGCTATGAGTCAGTACTGACTTGATGGCACCTAACAACAACAACAAGTGTATGTGGAATATAACTGATACTCTCATGTGCCTGTAGTCAAGGAATGAAAAACGGAACAAAAGTGCATTTGTTTTTTCTGGATAGCTTTGTTTGTTCTTACCCTTCACCATACTGTTCTAGACCCAGGGAAGTTGACCTCTACAAATTACATCAAGCAAACATTCTTGCCCTCTGGTTTTTAGTTGATGTGGCCAAAGGAAGACATCAACAAGAAATGTGAAGTTAAGAGGAAAGTATAGTACAGTTTATTGTCCTAACTCCTTCAGGACCAGGCTAAATATTGGCTGTGGTTGTATCATCCATGAATCATCCATAAGACCAGATTTCTTGACAGGTGTGTAGTAACCACTTCCTCCCTTTGCATTTTCAAGTTAAGGGGTGGCAGGCTTGGATGTGTCACTGCCCTTGCTTATTTACCTTAATTCTGTACCTTTATTAAATTCTGAAATTTACTCTTTTGATTATGCCACCCATAATTCATATACAAACTATGACCCATAAAATTATTCTTAGAAAAAAGCTGATTTATGTAAGAAATCACTTCTTCTGGAAGGAATGGTTGGTCCAAAGTGTGGTGAGACCTGGGGACTCCTAAGTCCATGGACAAGGATCTAGCCATGGAGGGCTAGAGCTGAGAGTAAAGCATCCATCTGATATGAAGTGAGGTGTAACGCACATAAACACCCAAACTTGCAGATAGTATCCATTTGACCTAGCTTCGATGTCTTAATGATCAAAACCTGAGTAGAGGAAGATGAAGAAATTTGATAGAGGAGCCAAATATAAATTTCCATAATTTGATGAACTTGACCTATACTTATGGATGTAATAACACAAAATACCAATTGAGAAGGAAGGAGTCTTCATATCAAGGATCAAACCTATCTCCTCTGTACACAGGGTTGATAGGGATGGGCAACTTAGACACTGGCCACCAAAAATGGGTCGAAGGGTTGTATAAAGGCACAAAGTGGCTAGCTTGCAAATTTTCAAGAAGGAATTTAGTTTCAGCATGTGGGGGCAAGGTAGACTCTCCACTGAATAGTTTTCCTCTTGTCTATATGGGTCTGGTGAAAGGAAATGGAGATACTTTTATTTTAATTCAATGGTGAGTGATTTTTGGCACGAGGAATTGTGATAGTCACAACTGTAAAGATAGACACTTTGTAACATAAAGGGGAGAGTAGTTAATCTTACAATCAGGGAACAGTGCATTCTAGGACCATCAAGAAAGAAGAGCATTAGTGGAATGTGGGACCCTATCCAGAGAAGCAGAGACGCCAGAGATGGAGGTAGGGATGATAGCTTTTTTTCACTGACCAACAACTTTACCAATCAAGAAGTCTTTTTCCAGGGACTAGTTCCTCCTGATACTTTGTCTGAAGTATGAGAAATGAAGTCTCATCATTCTGGCTTCTAAGGAGCATTCTGACTATACATTATTCAAGTGTGTATTCTTATTTGCTAATATGTGCAAAACAACCATCTTATTTATTTGAGAATTTATTAATGTCTGGAAAATGAATTATCTACAATAACATTCATTAATGATAATATTCCTTATGTTTAGCTTAAGTGCAGTTATATATTAGTTCATTTAAAAATGTCCCATTAATTACTTTTCTCCTAATATAGAATCACTGACTTTAAGAATGAAAATTCTGATTTTCAAACCCCTTTGTGAGGGATCTAAATTGTTGCAACTTTGTAGGTAAACATGGATAAGCCCATGCTTCCTGAGTTTAAATTCAGAGCCAGTTTTATATTATGATGTAACTCATTTTACTTTAATGCCATTTTTCCACATCCTGTCTATTAGTTTGTTCTACTGTGGTGACTCGCATGTTCATGCGATGCTGAAAGCTAACCCACTTGTATTTAAAATACAAACAGGGTCACCCATGGTGGACTGGCTTCAGCAGAGCTTCTAGACTAAGGCAAATTAGGAAGAAGGAGAGGAAAACTACTTCTGAATGGTCAGCTACTGAAAACCTTATGAATAACAGTGGAACATTATGTAGTGCCTGAAAGGGAGCCTCTCAAAATATGTCTGGGGAAGAGTTTCCTTCACAAAGTAAATTTGACCATAATAATTTGAATGGAGCAAAGCTGATGGGCACAACTCAAAATGAGGAGAAACAGCTGCAAACATTCATTAATAATAAGAACATAGAATGCATTAGCGTGAGTCTAGGTAAATTGAAAGCTGTCAAAAATGAAATAAAATGCATAAAGATCGATATTCTAGGCATTAAGTAGTTAAAATGGTTTGGTTTGGGCTATTTTGAATCTGAAAATCATATGAATTGCTATGTAACATAAAATTCAAGAGGAATGACATCACATACATGGTTAAAATTTTTTCAAGATCTATCTTGATGTACAATGCTGTCTGTGATAACATAATACCCATACACTTACAAGGAATACCAGTTAATACCACTATTATTCAAATTCATCCCCAAACCACTAAAGCCAATGAAGATGGATCTACCAATGCTTTCAGTCAGGAATTTATCAAACATGCAATGAAGATGTATGCATAATCATCGGTGATTGGAATGTGAAAATTGGAAACAAAAAGGATCAGTAGTTGGAAAATATGGCTTTAGTGGTAGGCATGATGGTGGAGATCGCATTATAGAATTTTTCAAGACTTAAAATTTATTCATTGCACATACCTTTTTAAACAATATAAATGACTATACACATCGACCATACAAGATGGAATACATAGGAATCAAATTGACAACAGTTTTGGAGAAGAGGCAATGGAGAAACCAATATAATCAGTCAAAAGAAGGCCATGGGTAGATTATGGATCAGATTATCAATTGCCATATGTAAATTCAGGCTGATGAAGACCACAGAGCACAGCCTTTGGTATGAATTACATCTCAAAGTAAAAAAAAGAAAAAAAAATCCTCACCATTGGACCAATAAACAACATTCTTATCAAAGGAGAAAATATAGAAGTTGTCAAGGACTTTATTCTTCTTGGATCAACTATCGACACTCATGGAAGCATCAGTCAAGAAATCAAACGATGCAATGCATTAGGCAAACCTATGCACAAGATATTTTTAAAGTGTTGAAGAGCAAAGATGTCAGCTTGAGGACTAAGATGCACCTGACCCAAGCCATGGCATTTTCAATAACCTCCTATGCATGCGAAAGCTGGACAGTGAATAAGGAAGATCATAGAAGAATTGATGCTTTTTGAGTTATGGTGTTGGAAGAGAATATTGAAAGTGCCGTAGGCTGCCAAAAGAACCAACAGATCTGTGTTGGAAGAAATGTAGTCAGAGTGCTCCTTGGAGGCCAAGATGGCCAAACTTAATCTCTCATACTTCGGACATGTTGTGAGGAGGAACCAGTCACTGGAGAAGGATATCATGTTTGGTAAGGTGGAGGGTCAGAGAAAAAGAGGAAGACCCCCAATGAGATGGACTGGCCAAGTGGCAACATCAATGGACTCAAGCATGGCAATAGTAGTGAGTTGGCCCAGGATAGGGCAATGTTTCGTTCTGCTGTGCATCAGGTCACTATGGGTCAGTACCAACTCGATGGCACATAACAAATAAAACAGCAAGTTCAGGCTGAAGCTGAAGAAAATTAAAACAAGTCCACAAGACCCAAAATAAGACCTTGAATACATCTCACCTGAATTTAGAGACCATCTCAAAAAATACTTGATGCATTAGAAACTAATGACCAAAGACTAGAAGCACTGTTGTTGTTGTTGTTGTTATGTGCCATTGAGTCAATACAGACTCATAGAGACCCTATGCACAACAGAATGAAACACTGCTTGGTCTTGGGCCTACCTTACAATTGTTGCCACGCTTGAGCCCATTGATGCTGCCATTTTTATAATCCATCTCACTGGAGGTATTCCTCTTTTTCCCTGACCTTTCACCTTACTAAACATGATATTTTAATATTCTTCTCAAACACATTATTTTTTTGGTCTTCCTTCTCAAATTCATCAATTAATCTTTGGTCTTCCTTATCCATTGTCCAACATTCAAATGCAAATGAGGTGAGTGAAAATTCCATGGCTTGTGTCAGGCTCATTTTATATCTTTGGTCTTTAAAATGTTAAAGAGGTATTTTGCAGCAGATTTTCCTAATGCAATACATCATTTGATTTCTTGATGGCTACTTTCATTGACCCAAGCAAAATTAAATCTTTGACGATTTTAATAGTTTACCTATTTTTCATGATGTTATTCATTGGTCCAGTTGTGAGGATTTTCATTTTATTTACAATAAGATATAATACATACTGAAGTCTGCTCTGCAGAAGTTAGTATTTTAAGCAAGCATGGCTGTATTATAAGCATATAAAAAGCTGTTAATGAGTCTTGCTCCAATCCTGATGCTATGTTCTTCTTCATTTAATCCATTTTCTCAGATTATTTGTTGAACGTACAGATTGAATAAGTATGGTGAAAGAATACTATCCTGATATATACCTTTCCTGATTTTAAACCGTTCAGTATCTCCTTGTTCCTTTCAAATGACTGCCTCTTTGTCTGTGAACAGATTCCTCATGAGTACAATGAAAAGTTATGAAATACCCATTCATCACAATGCTATCCATTATTCACACAGTCAAAAAAAAAAAAAAAAAAAAAACCTTTGCATAGTCAATGGAGCACAAGTAAACATCTTTCTGGTATTCTCTGCTTTCAGCCAAGACCCACCTGACATCAGAAATGATAACCCTTGTTCAATGTCCTCTTCTGAATCCAGCTTGAATTTATGGCAGTTGCAACAGTTATTTATATATCTTCAGAAAAATTTTACTTACTTTCTTTGGAATGGGCACAAATATGGATCTCACTCAATCAGTTGGTCTGGTATCTGGTTTCCAAAATTTTTGCAATAGATGAGTGAGTACCTCCAGTGCTCATAAATGGATCAAATATGCAATCAAGTTGCATTCATAATTATTGGTGATTGGAATGTGAAAATTGGAAAAAAGAAGACACTAGTTTGTTGAAATATTTTAATTTGTATTCTGTCAATCCCTAAAACCATGTCTTTTGCCAGTGTCTTCAATGCATTTTGGACTTCAGCATCATTGGTTCTTGACCATATGCTACTGTTTGAAATGATTGAAAAGCTCAAGCATTGTTTATTCCTTCCATCTTCCATCTTCCTTTGATGCTTTCTACAACATTCAATATTTTGTCCATGGAATCCTGTAAATTTTTCTTCAGTTCTTTCAGCTTGAGATATGCTGAGCATGTTCTTACATTTTGGCTTTCTAACTCTACGTCTTTTACACATTTAATTAAAATACTTTACACTTAATTCTTAAGCTGCCCTTTGAAATTTTCTATTCATCTCTTTTACTTCCTCATTTCTTCTAATGGCTTTAGCTTCTCTGTGTAAAAGCTAATTTAAGTCTCTTATGGCATCTATAATTTTTTTTTCTACTTTTTTTAATGGCCTTTTGCTTACTTTCTGTTTGGTGTTCTTTGTGTCATCCCACGGTGCTTTTGACAGATGAGTAGTAGTGGAAAGGACTTAAAATACTTACTGATGAAGATCAAAGAGCATAGCCTTCAGTATGGATGGCATTTCAATATAAAGAAAACAAAAATCCTCACCACTGGGCCAGTAAACAACATTCTTATTAACAGAGAAAAGATAGAAGTAGTAAAGGACTTTATTCTTCTTGGCTCACCTATCAACACTCGTGGAAGCAGCAGTCAAGAAATCAAACAACATATTGCATTAGGCAAATCTGCTGCACAAGACCTTTTTAAAGTGTTGAAGAGCAAAGGTGTCAGCTTGAAGACTGCAAGAAGAACAAATAAATCTATCTTGAAAGATGTGCAGCCAGAGAACTTCTTGGAAAGTAGGATTGAGTGGCTCTGTCTCTCATATTTTGGACGTGTTGCCAAGAGGTACCAGTCTTTAGAGAAGGATATCGTACTTGGTAAAATAGAGGGTCAGCAGAAAGGAGGAAGACTCCCAACAAGCTGCATTGATACAGTTGCAGCTGCAATTGTCTCAAGCATTACAATTGGGAGGATGTCAAAGGACCTGGCAGTGTTTTGTTCTGTTGTCATAAGAGAGGTATGAGTTGGAATACCTTAATTGTTTGCTTTAAGTTATTATTTTGTTTTCATAGCTATATGGAAGAAAGCATATATGAAAATATAGACTTCAGTCTGCTTTTTACTCAGTACCAGAATTCCTAGAATTGTCTTCTTTCTAGTAATAATTGTTGTTGTTGTGTGCCGTGGATTCAGTTCCAACTCATAGCGACCCTATACAGTAATAATAATATAGTAATAATATCCATTGATTATTTAAGTCATTTGTTAATTTTCCTGCAATACTTCAAATTAAAAATAAGAAAGTCATTCCCTTCAAGTAGAGCATCTTATCTTTCATTCAAAGTTTGATATTTTTTTGAGACAGTAAGTTAAATTATCTCTTTGACTTCAGACAATCAGTAAAAATCCTAGATACTTGATTGTCAATAAACTGCCTCTTCCCTTCCCTACCTTCTCTTCCAAGCCCTATGTCTAGAATTGAAACACATTTCCATCAGCTTCAGAGATACCATTGATTAATTAATGTCCAAACTTTAACTCAGTATTGTATCTACCTGATATGACCTTGTGTCTTAATTTTAGTAAATGAGATCTTATATTACTCCTGTGAGAATTCATCCTGCGTCATATTTCCTCTCTCATGATATTGGTGTCATCTAGTTGAGTCCGACCCATTGCTGCCTGATGAGCAGCTGGTGGATTTGAATCCCTGACCTTATGGTTAGCAGTCCAATGCTTATCCTATAGTGCAATACCACAGCTCCTCTCTCTAGCTCCTGATTTATTTGTTTCTGTCAGAGTTCCTGTCCTGGTAACCATTTTGTTAGCTCTATTCCTTGGTGCTGTAGGATCAGCATGAGACTGCTAACCACAAGGTTGGTGGTTCAGACCAACTAGTTGCTCCTTGGAAACCCTATACAGGGTCACTATGAGTCAAAACAGACTTCAACAGTACATAACAAAAACATTCCTTTATTGTGGCTTTACAAGATAAGGATCCAGCACTACATTTAAGCATTGCAATCAAGAATTCACACCCAACTGGCATTTCTGATATTAACCTATTGCCTCCAGGATGGCCACTGGCTATATACTAGTACTTAGAGTTTTGTCTTTTACCTATTTCCATACTCTGACAACCTACCAAGGCCCCTCCTACTACCACTTTTCAACCAATTTCCTAAATTGATACTTAAAATCTGGAAGAACACCAAGCAACCTTGGAGCTTTTCATTTACACAAATACAAGCACATCAGCTTTCAGAATTTCCATTCCTACTCATCTGACTCAGTCTTTGATTGACTAAACTATAATTCTGAATTGGGGAGGTAAAGACATTCTTGAGGAGATGAGTTTTTTAATATGTTTCAAATGCAGGAGTTGTGCCAAACTGTATTGCTGATTAAAGAAAATTTGTAGTGTGTGGTCAAATATTTAACCTGATTTTGTTGAAACAAGTCCAAGGATTTTACTCTTTAAATATCAAGAAAAGGACAGACTGGCCACATATAATTAAAGGTGATATGTAGAAGAAACACTGTCTTTTATCAATTTAAATCTAAGAAGAAAGTAAACCCCTGAATTTCAATCTCTGTATAATAGAATGTAGCTTTAAATAAGAATACCAAGTACATAAAATATAAATGCATTTATATGCATTTGTGTATATAGATATATATTTTGCATGTATGAAAACTGATAGATTTCTATCACTCACACATATTAATTTCAAAATTCTGATTTTTTTTTTAAAAGAAAGTTAAAGCTATATTCTATTATGGTGGTTGGTGGTTATGTGCTGTGGAGTAAGTTCTGTGCTTTATTGATTACACAAAGGCTTTCGATTGTGTGGATCATGGAAACCTTGCAAAGACAGGTTTAATGACTGTTTAATGACTCTACTATGAGTCATAAGCAACTCGTTGGCACTTAACAACATCAGCATGTGTTTTATAGGAGCTCGGTGGCTCCATAGGTTAGACACTGGACTACTAACCCCAAAACTAGTGTTTTGATCCCACCTGACACTTACAGAGAGAAAGATGAA
The DNA here is from genome assembly GCF_000296735.1 of Chrysochloris asiatica. Taxonomy (NCBI): domain Eukaryota; kingdom Metazoa; phylum Chordata; class Mammalia; order Afrosoricida; family Chrysochloridae; genus Chrysochloris; species Chrysochloris asiatica. The sequence continues at coordinate 1,896,206 of NW_006408529.1, forward strand.
GTTTCTTGCTTCCATAGAGACTTACATATTCAGAAACCACATATAGGCTTCATATGAATCAGAAATTATTTGACAGCACTTATTAATAACCATAGTAAGTATTTTATTTTTAATTAAATATAAGTTGACATTTACTTAAATACCACCCTATAACAGTGTGGCATTGTAGCATAAGCATTGTACTGCTAACTGCAAGGTCAATCATTTAAATCTACCAACTACTCTTTGGAAATTCAACACAACATCTCTGTGTGTTGGAACCTACCTGATGGCATTTAACAACAACATAACAGAGATGCTCTTATCTCCCCCATTTTACTGAAGAAACATACAGATATTTGCACAGCAACTATATCAAACTTGTTATTAATAATGGAATGAGAATGTAAGTGGCTAATTGTTAACTAAAGACCTCTGATAGAGTAGTTGTTACAAGTAAGCCGCTAACCTCAAGCTCAGCAGTTCAAAACGACCATCTATTCTGCGGAATAAAGATTAGGCTTTCTGCTCCTGTAAAGATATACACCCTCAGAAACCCAATGCAGTGTTGCTATGAATTGGAATCAATTCCACAGCACACAAATAGCTATCCATTATACATTTTTCCAAAATGAGAGAGTGTAAAAACTGGTGATAGTTGTGTGCCATATAGTCGGTTCTGACTCACAGAGAACCTGTATAGAGTTCCTGAGGCTGTAAATCTTTATGGTAGTAGAAACTCTCATCTTTCTCCCATGAAGTGGCTCATAGATTCGAACCACTGATCTTGAGCTTAGAAGCCCAACTTGTAATCAACTACAGTACTAGGGCTCCATGTAAAAGCTATCAGTACCAAAAGCAATTTCCATCTATCAATGAAAATACTAATAAGGAAAAAGAATGTCTTTATGAATATAGATGAACTTTTCAAAATAATATTATGACATCTATTGGCAACAAGGATAAAATAAGAAAGTGCTACATTAACATATTAAATGATAATGACTCTTATTATTTTTTGATAATTAACATTTTTTTTGTCCTTAATGACAACAAAAACAATCTTGACTCTAGTTTGTACAGGAGAGCATAACTTTAAACTAGAATTCACTAAATGGTACTACATTCCAGGTTTTTAATCACTTGGATGGTAGGGTCTTGTTTGTTTTTGTTGTAGTCAGGTGCATCGAGTCAGAACTGACTCATAGCGACCCCATGCACAGCAGAATGAAACAATGTCCGATCCTGGGCCAACCTCATTACCACTGCCACACTTGAGTCCATCAATGACACCACCTGGCCAATCCATCTCGTTTGGGGTCTTCCCCTTTTTCTCTGACCCTCCACCTTACCCAGCATGACATTCTTCTACAGTGACTGTTTCCTCCGGACAATATGTCCAAAGTATGAGAGACGAAGCTTAGCCATC
>NW_006408529.1:1897713-1898255 GCF_000296735.1 Chrysochloris asiatica
TAGACTGAAAAGTTAATCACTCCCATCCTTGCTACCAAATGTCTACCTTTACATTTCCAACCCTCACAATCAATCCTGATATCAATTATTCACTATTGTATCACAAGAGACCTACCCACATTTCATTTCATCAGCCCCACCTAGACTGTTCATTTTTTATTACAATTAGCTTGCTGTATTTTTTACCCCATCCTTTGACTTTTAATCTGTTTTTGTCTCTGTGTGTGAGATGTGTCTCTTGCAGACAACATATTGAAAGATCTTGATTTCTTAGCCATTCCGCCACCCTCTGTCTCTTAACTGGTGCATTTAATCCATTTACATTCAGTGTAATTATTGATTAGTGGCTGCCATTATGTTTTTTTTTTGTTGTTGTTGTTGTTGTTTTGTGGTGTTGCTGCTTTCTTTGTTATGTGTATCTTCCTTTGCTGAATTCACGCTTTTTGTGTTTTTTCTTGTGTGTTTTCTCATACTTTTAATGTTTCTATGTTCTTCTTGGAATTTCATTCTCTTGGTATGTTGTGAAATGTTAATTTTCTTTG
>NW_006408529.1:1898355-1907481 GCF_000296735.1 Chrysochloris asiatica
CCTGACCCAAGCCATGGAGGCCAAGATGGCCAAACTTTGTTTCTCACACTTTAGACATAGTGTCAAGAAGGAGCAGTCATGGAGAAGTATATCATGTTTGGTAGGTTGGAAGTTCAGAGAAAAAGAGGACGACCTCCAGCAAGATGGTTTCGCAAAGTGGCAGCATCAATGGGCTCATGCCTGGCAACAATAGGTTGGGCAGTTTTTAATTCTGCTGTGCATAAGGTCGCTATGAGTTGGTACCGACTCGATGGTACCTAACAATAACAACTGTCCATGGTACTTTTAATATTCTACTGCAATGCCATATCTCAAATACATCAATTCTTCTATGTTCTTCCTTATCCATTGTTTTACTATCACATGAATATGAAGACATTGAAAATACTATGACTTGGGAAAGATGAACCTTACAGATTTGTTTGTTTTTCTGGCAGTGCATGGTACCCTTAGTATTCTTTTCCAATACCATAATTCAAATGCATCCATTCTTCTATAGCCTTCCTTATTCACTGACCACATTTTGCATGCAAAAGAGGATACTGGAAATACTTTGGCTTGGTCAGACAAACCTTAGTACTTAAACTGACATATTTGTTCTTGAACACTTTAAAGAGGTCTTGTGCAGCAGATATTTTAATGCAATATATCATTTGATTTCTTTACTGTTGTTTCCTTGAATGTTGATGGTGGATCTAAACAAAATGAAGTCTTTGACAACTTTAATCTTTTAAACATTTGTTGTTATTAAGTGCCCTTTAGTAAGTTCTGACCATGGCAACTCTGTATAGGGTTTCCAAGGAATAGCTGGTGAGATTGAACTGCTGACCTTGAGTTTAAACCAACTTTGCAGCCCAGCACATTAACCCACAGCAGCACACCAGGACTCCCATTTATCACGATATTATTTACTGGTCCAGTGGTGAATATTTTTGTTTTGTTTACATTGAGGTGCAACCCATACTGAAGGCTGTGGTCTTTGATCATCTTTTTTTAGGTATTTAACTCCTCTTCACTTTCATCAAGCAAGGTTTTATCATCTGCATATAGCAGGTTATTAATGAGATTTTCACCAATCCTAATGTCACGTTCTTCTTCATCTAATCCAATTTCTATGCTTGTTTGCTCAGCATACAGATTGAATAAATATGTTAAAAGAATACAACTCTGGCACACTTCTTTCATGATTTTAAATCATTCCGTGTTCCTTTGTTCTGTTCAATCTACTGCCTCTTGGTTTATATACAGATTACTCATAAGCACAATTAAGTGTTCCAGAATATTCATTCTCCACAATGTTTTCCATAACTTGTCCTAATAAATCACAGGTAAGTATATTTCTTGTATTTTCTGCTTTCAGCCAATATCCATACGATGTCAGTAATGATATCCCTCATTCCATATCCTCGTCTGAACCTGTGTCAGTTTTGACCTGTGGCAGTTCACTGTCAATGTACTGTTGAATAAATTTGGTGAAAGGCTACAACTCTGGCACACCTTTCCTGATTTTAAACCTTTGTTCTGTTCCAATGGCTACCTCTTGGTTAATACACAGGTTCCTCATGAGCACAATTAAGTGTTCTGAAATCCATTCTTCACATTGTTGTCCATAGCTTGTCATGATCCACACACAGTTGTAAGCCTTTGCATAGTCATAAAAACACAAATAAGCATCTTTCTGGTATTCTCTGCTTTCAGTGATGATCATATGATGTCAGCAGTAATACTTCTTATTCCTTTTCTAAATCTGGCTTGGATTTCTGGCAATACTTTGTTGATTTACTGTTTCAGTCATTTTTGAATGATCTTTAGCAAAATTTTACTTCCGTGTGTTATGAATGATATTGATCGATTATTTCCACATATAGTTGGGTTACCTCACTTTGGAATGAGCACAAATATGGATCTCTTCTAATTAGCAGGCCAGGAGAGTATCTTCTAAATATCTTGGCATAGATGAATGAGCACCTCTGGGTTTTCATTAGTTTGTTGAAAGATTCCAATTTGTATTCTATCAATTTCTGGAGCATTATTTTTCATCAATGTCTTCAGTGCAGCTTGAGCTTCTTACTTCAGTTGAATCAGAAACCATTGGTTTCTGGTTATATGATAGCCCTTGAATTGGTTGAACATCGATCATTTATTTTTGGTACAATGGCACTGTCTATTCCATCCATCTTTTGATGTTTTCTGCATCATTCAATATGTTGCTCATAGAATCCTTAAATAGTGCAAATTGTGGATTGAATCTTTTCTTCAGTACTTTCTGCTTGAGAAATGCTGAGCATGAGCTTCCTTTTTGGTTTTCTAACTCTAGGTCTTTGCACATATCAGTATAATACTTTAATGTGTCTTCTTGAACTATCCTTTGATATGTTCAGTTCAATTCTTTTGCCTCCTTATTTCTTTAGCATCTCTATTCTTGAGAACAATTTTCAGAGTCTGTTCTGGCATCCATTTTGGTGTTTTCTTTCCTTCTTGTATTTTTAGTGACCTTTTTTCCCCTTCCTATATTAAGTTATTGATGTAATCCCACAAATCTTCTGTTCTTCAGTCATCAGTGTCTAATGAAATAGACTCTTGAGATGGTCTCTAATTTCAGGTGGGATATGTTCAAGGTAATATTTTGGCTTTTGTGGACTTGTATTAACTTTCTTCAAATTTAGTCTGAACTTACATGTGAATAATTGATGATCTGTCCCGCAATCTCCCCTTGGTCTTGTTTTGGTTGATGCTATTGAACTTTTCCACCACCTTTACCAACAGATATAGTTAATTTGATTTCTTTGTATCCAATCTGGTGAAGTCTATGTTGTTTAAAAAGGTAATTTCTATGATCAAGTCATTGGTCTTGCAAAATTCTATCCTGAGTTCTCCAGCATCAATTCTATCTGTGCGTACCAATTTTCCAACTACTGATCTTTTCTTTGTTTTCAATTTTCATATTCCAACCACTAGTAATCATCAATACATATTGATTATATATTTAATCGATTTCATACTGAAAGTGTTGGTAGAATATATGAAGCAAGTGATGATGAAACTGAAGAATTACTTCACTTTTCTTCCTTGATAATTTCAGGGATCTCCACTCCTGGACTGCAAAATCAACTGCTAACATACTTTGTTACCAAACATTTACATTTACCTTTCCAACACTCGCTATAAGACCTAATAGCAATCATTCTCTATTGAACCAGAGGAGTTCTTTCTTCCTCACCTTTTACTAACCCTATCCAGACAGTTTGGAAAAAATTCAGTGGAGATTCTACCTTTCCCTGTATCCTGTGGAGCTAGGTTCCCTATAGAGAACTTGTAAGCCAGTCACTTCTTGCCTTTGGAGTTCCCCCATTTTGGGTAGCCAATGTCTAAGTTCCCCCTCCCTGTTGACCCTGTGTACCAATGGGATGGGAATGATCCTCAATGTATAAGTAGATATATCTGCTCTTTTGTCATACTGCATCCACAAGCATAGGTCAAGGTCAAGTTCATCAGCTTGCAATGAGTTACTCTTTTCTTTCTTTCTTTTTTTTTGTTTTTGTTTTTGTTTTTGTTCCTCTTCTTTCTTCCTTTAGTCATGTTCTGATCATCCATCCATTGATGCCAGGTCAAATCGGTACTATCTGCAAGTGTAGGTGTTCTTGTGCATCTCCCCTCACTTCATATCAGCTGACTGTTTCACACTCTATTCTAGTGGGGCCATGTCCCTGCCCCTGGGCCCAGGAGTCCCCAGGTCTCATCATACTTCTGGTTAACCAGGTCTCAATCCAGGTTAACAGAAGTCTATTGAATGTGGTCGGACTTAGTTCACAACTTCATTGCTGTTTTTCCCCCCACTTCCCCATATCAGTGACCGGTGTAGTAAGCAGCAGGACACTATGCCTACTAGTGTATTCCAATTGAGTTTCAGTCTTGGAAGGGGGTTTGCCTTGAGGGGACCTGACCATTTGCCTTGATGGCTCCCTGGGGAACAATTTGCTTGTTCTTGTAGTAGTCAATGGGACTATTGCTGTTTTTTTTTTTATTTTTCCTTCTGGTCTTTCTTTCAAGAAGTATCTTCAGTTCTTCTAGCTGTTCCAGACTGGTATGCTTGTCCTTTCAAGTGGAAATATCCCACCTCAGAAGATTCTGTATGAGGGAATCAGGATTCCACCTATGTTCTTGTGCAACGCAAAGGCTCTTCAGGGAGCCTCCTTCATTGGGCAAGTTCTAGCCCCATTTTCGGTATTCCAATCAGTTATAAGCTGAAGACAGACTTACAAGCTTTCTCTGGTGATGTTTCTGGCTATTTCTCTCTTTCTTTCAAGTGTCTATTTTACAACAGTAGGCAACAAAACCCAAGATTCAAAAGACAGCCAAGCATCTTAACATCATTTCCCCACTTTTACACATTCACACCATGCCACGCCTACATGCTGGCCGCCCTCCTTTCTGGTGCCAGGCTGCTCAGAGTCACCAACCTGTGACTGTTGCGGCAGTAACATGACAGATTAGGTCTTTGTGACACTGACCACAAACGATGTCTAACGCCAAAGGAACTCTGGTACTGGGCTCGTTTCTGAAACAGCACAGGACAACCATGAGGCTAGCTGTGCTCACCACCCCACAAATCTCAATGGTCTTTGATGAGGTCATCATGGTAGATGTCCTGGACAGTGGTGAATCTGCTCATCTAACTTTAATTAAGAGACCTGAGTTGGGTGTCACATTAACAAAACTGCACTGCTGGTCACATACACAGTATTCAAAATGTGTGTTCATGGATGCATATAATCTGGTCCTAACAATATTGAATATATATATATTTTTTAAACTGTTTTATTGTGAATTATGTGATAGTTGACCTGGGAGAACATTAGCTTTACATTCATCCTATCGTATATCATTACTCTGCCATGGTTACAATCCCCTCTATACATCATCAACCAAAGGGTACACCCCACAAAGCCTGCCCCTTGGTTATCAGCACACAGCACCTCTCCCTCTCTGGGTCTAAAGTTCCCAGCCGCTCCATCTCTCCACTTCATCATCTCTGTCTCCATCTATGGCATCACTGTTTTTTCTGGGTAGGGTCTGTCGCTCCACTCTTCTCCCTTGATGGTCCCAGGGGCCTCTGCTCCGGGACTGCAAAGTCAATCACTTCCCTCCTTTTGCTTCAAAATGTCAACCTTTACATTTCCAACCCTCACAGTTAGTCCTGTTAGTAATTATTCACTATTGTACCACATTGAGTGCTATCCCACTCTCCTTTCATCAGTCCCATGCAGACAGATTAGACACTACTCAGTGGAGATTCTACCTTCCTCAGCGCCCTCTGGATCTAGGCTCCTTCTTGAAAGCTTGTAAGCCAGTCATTGCTTTTTAGGCCCCCCTCCCCCCCCCACACACACATTTTGGGTAGCCAATGTCCAAGTTGCCCATCCCTGTGTACCCTTTTATCAAGGGGGTGGGAATGATCCTCGCTGTAAAGATTTGTTCACTCTTTTGAGCTACTGCATCCCCTTCCATCTTCTTTTGATGCTCTCTGGACCATTCAATAATTTGTCCAGAGAATCCTTCAATAACGAAACTTGAGGCTTGAATTTTTTTCTTCAGTTCCTTCAGCTTGAGAAATGCTGAGCATGTTCTCCTCTTTTGGTTTTCTGACTCCAGATCTTCGCACATTTTGTTGTAATATTAAATTTTGTCTTCTCGAGCTGACCTTTGAAATTTTCTGTTCAGATCTTGGACCTCCTCATTTCTTCCATTTTGCTTTAGCATCTCTACTCTGGAGAGCAAGTTTCAGTGTCTCTTCTGACATGCATTTTGACCTTTGCCTTCTTTCTTGTCTTCTTAATGACTTTTTGCTTTTTTCATGTATAATGTTCTTGATGTCATCCCACAACTTTTCTGGTCTTCCGTGTTTAGTGCTTAATGTATCAACTCTGTTCTTCAGATGATATCTAAATTCAGGTGGGATATATTCAAGGGCATATTTTGGGTTTTGTGGATTTGTTTCCATTTTTTTCAGCTTTAGTTTGAATTTGCATATGAGCAATTGGTGGTCTGTTTCATAGTCTGCCCCTGGCCTTGTTTTGGCTGATGATAAAGAGCGTTTCCATCGTCTCTTTCCACAGATGCACTGCTGCTATGAACATCAAAGTGCATATATCTACTTGTGTTATGGCTTGTATTTCTTGTGGGTAAGTACCAAGTAGAGGATTTACTAGATTATAAGGTATTTCTATTTCCAGCCATCTGAGGAAATGCCATATTGATTTACAGAGAGGTTGGAACATTTTGCAATTCCACCAGCAATATACAAGTCTCTCCACATCCTCTCCACATCCTAGCCAGCATTCATTGTCCTCTACTTTTTTTAAATCTTTGCTGTTATTGTTGGTGTGAGATCATATCTCATTGTTGTTTTGATTTGCATCTCTCTAATGGCTCGTGATTGTGAACATTTCTTCATATATTTGTTGGATCCCTGTATCTCCTCCTTGGTGAAGTGTCTGTTCATGTCCTGTGTCAATTTTTCATTTGGCTTGTCTTTTTCTTGTACAGGTGTTGTAGCTTCCTATATATTTTAGAAATGAGTCTCTTGTCTGATGTGTCATTGTAAAATACTTTCCCCGTTTTGTGGATTCCCTTTTTACTCTTCTGGTGAAGTCTTTTCATACACATTAGTTTTTAATTTTTAGTATGTCCCTATCATCTATTTTGTCTACTTTTGTTTGTGTAGATTTCAAAATGTTTGCTAGTCTGTTTATTCCCTGAATTAGTGCCCTCACATTTGTCACTGTTTTTTTCATTGATGGCCTTCATAATACTGGGATTCACATTTAATACATGCTGAGATGGTTTTTGTATAAGGCGTGAGGTGAAGGTCTTTGTTCAATCTTTCCAGTTCTGCCAGCACCATCTGTTGAAGAGACTGTCACCTCCCCAAGTGATATATTTAGGTACTTTGTCAAAAATCAGTTGGCTTTATGTGGATAAGTTCTGGATCCTTGATTCTGTTTCATTGATCAATATATCTTTTATTGTACCAGCACAAAGTTGTTTTGATGACTATAGCCTGGTAATAAATTTTGAAGTCAGGAGTGAGAGGTTTCCAACCTCATTCTCTTCTTAAGCAGTTCTTTGCTTACCCTGGGTCTCTTTCCTTTGCGTATAAAGTTTGTAATTGTTTTTTCCATCTCTTTGAAGACTGTCTTGGAATCTGGATTGGGTTTGCATTATATGTGTAAATTGCTTTGGACATTATAGACATTTTCACAATGTTAAGTCTTCCTATCCAGGAGCATGGTACATTCTTCCATTTTTGTAGGTCTCTTTTGGTTTCTTCTAGTAGTGTTTTTTATTTTTCTTTGGCTAAGTCCTTTGTTTCTCTGGTTACGTTTATTTCTATTTATTTCACCCTTTGGGCAGCCATTGTAAGTGGTATTGCTTTCCTAATGTCCTTTGCAGCGCTGTCATTTTTGGTATAGAGGAATCAAACTGATTTTTGTATGTTGATCTTATATCCTGCCACTTTGCTGAATCTTCCAATAAGGTCTAGAAGCTATTTTATTGAGTCTTTGGGGATTTCTACTTATAGAATCATATCATCTACAAATAGAGAGAGTTTTACTTCCTCTTTGCCAATTTGGATGCATTTAATTTCCCTGTCTTGCTGTATATCTCTTGCTAAGACTTCCAGCATAATATTGAATAGGAGTGGTAACAAAGGGCCTCCTTGTCTGGTTCCTCTTCACAGAGGGAAGGGTCTCAATTTCTCTCCATTGACAGTGATGTAGGCTGTTGGTTTTGTATATATGCTCTTAATTATGTTGAGGAATTTCCCTTCAATTCCTATTTTATTGAGTGTTTTTATCAGGAATGGATGTTGGATTTTGTTAAATGCCTTTTCTGCATCAATCGATATGATCATATATTTCTTTTATTTTTTCTTATTTATATGGTGGATTATGTTGATCATTTTTCTAATGTTGAACCATCCTGATATGAATCCCACTTGATCATGATCTTTTTGATGTGCTGCTGGATTCTGTTGGCTAAGATTTTGTTGAGAATTTTTGCATCTGTGTTCCTGAGGGATATTTATCTAAAAATTTCCTTCTTAATGAAGTCCTTCCCTGGTTTTGGTATGAGGGTTATGCTTGCTTCATAAAATGTCTTAGGAAGTTTTCCATCCTCCTCTGTCTTCTGGAATAATTTGAGTAGAATTAGTGACAGCTCTTCCCTGAATGTTTGAACTTACCACTGAATCCATCTGGGCCTGGACTTCTTTTGGTTGGCAAATTTTTGATGAGCTGATCAGTTTCTTCTTTTGTTATGTATCTGTTCAGGTTTTCTACTTCATTCTGTGTAAATTTAGGTAGGTTGTGTTTTTCTAAAAATGTATCCATCTCTTCTAAGTTTTCAAATTTGTTGGAGTACAACTCTTCACAGTATTCTGTTATTATCCTTTGGTTCCATTGTGACATTGCACATGTGATTTCTAATGTGTGTTATTTGTGTCTTCTCCCTCTTTTCTTTTGTTAGGTTTGCCAAAGGTCTGTCAATTTTGTTAATCCTTTCAAAGAACCAGTTTCCTGTCCTGTTGATTTGTTTTATAGTTCTTCTGTTTTCTATATCATTTATTTCTGCTTTAATATTTATTATTTCTTTTTTTTTGGTGACTGTAGATTCCAACTGTTGGTCTGTTTCTAATTATTTTAGATGCTGTGTTAATGTGTTAATTTTAGTTCTTTCTTCTTTTTGGATGTGTGCATTTATTTCAATAAGTTGTCCTCTAAGCACTACTTTCACTCTATCCCAAAGACCTTGGTATGTTCTGTTTTCATTCTCATTTGTTTCTAAGAACTTTGTTGAGTTCACGTTTAATTTCTTCTACTAGCAAGTCACTTCTCAACAGGGTGTTATTCAGTTCCATGTATTTGACTTTATTTCCTTGATCTTCTTATTGTTGATTTCTAATTTGATAGCATTATGGTCTGAGAAGATGCTTTGGAGTATTTTGATATTTGTAAACTTATGGAGATTTGTTTCGTGGCCTAAGACATGGCCTATTCTGGAGAATGTTCCATGTGCACTGGAAAACAATGTGTACTGTGCTGTTGTTGGGTTGAATGTTCTGTA
>NW_006408529.1:1907581-1909109 GCF_000296735.1 Chrysochloris asiatica
ATGCAATACGTCATCTGATCTCTTGACTGCTGCTTCCGCGAGAGTTGATAGTTGATCCAAGAAGAATGAAGTCCTTGACAACTTCAATCTTTTCTCCATCGATAAGAATGTTGTTTATTGGTCCAGTGGTGAGGATTTTTGTTTTCTTGACATTGAGATGCAATCCATACTGAAGGTTGTGCTCTTTATATAACCAATATTATTTGAGAAATCTTAGGGTACTGCAAGTGAAAAACCAAATGTACATCCTGTTATTGCTCTGGTTGTTTTTGTTAAGTGCCGTTGAGTCAGTTCTGACCCATAACGACCTTGCATAGGGTTTCCAAAGAGTAGCTGGTGAGCTTGAACCACTGACCTTGCAGTTCAAACCGATTTTGAAGTCCAGTGCATTAACCCACAGTGCCACACCAGGTGCCAACCAAGTGGTTCCAACGCATAGTGACATTATATACAACAGAATAAAACACTGACCTATCCTAAACCAACCTCACCATTATTGTTTTGTTTGAGCCCATTGCAGTTGCACTGTGTCAGTCCATCACACTGGGGGTCTTCCTCTATTTTTCTGACCCTCTATTTTACCAAGGATGATGTCTTCTTCAAGGACTGGTATTTTCTGATAATATGTCCAAAATATGAGAGACAAAGCATTACCATCTTGACTTCTAAGAAGAACTCTGGCTGTACTTCTTCCAAAACAGATTTATTTGTTCTTCTAACTGTCTATCCACCACACATCTGTCAGTTTGTCATACTGGAGTGGATTGTGAGTTGCTGTGATTCTGGAAACTATAACCCCAGTATTTTAAATACCAGCAGGGTTACCCCCAGTGGACAGGTTTCCGATAAATTTCCGGATGAAGACAGACTAGGAAGAAGTGGCGAACTACTTCTGAATATTTAGTCACTGAAAACCTTATGAATAACAGATAAACACTATCAGATATAGTGCCATAAAATGAGCCCCTCTGGTTGGAATGCACTCAAAATGCTACTGAGGAAGAACTGCATCCTCAAAGTAGAGTTGACTGTGATGGCGTGAATGGTGTAAAGCCTGTGGGAGAAAAGGACCTTCATTTGCTAATGGGGCAAACCTCAAAATGAAGAGAAACAGCTGTAAACATCCATTGAAAATTGGAATATGAAATGTACGAAGTATGAATCTAAGAAAATTAGAAGTTGTCAAAAATGAAATGGAACACTTAAACCTTGATATGTTAGGCATTAGTGGGATGAAATGGACTGGTATTGGCCATTTTGAATCTGACAACCATATGCTTTACTATGCTGGGAATGACAAATTGAAGAGGAATGATGTTGCATTAATTGTCAAGAAGAACATATCCATATCATTCATGAAGTACAACACTGTCTGTGATAGGATGATATCCATAGACCTACAGGGAAGACCGAGGAGCTCTGGTAGCGTAGTGGTTACGAATCGGGCTGCGAGCTGCAAGGTCAGCAGTTCGAAACTACCAGCTGTTCCGTGGGAGAAAGATGAGGCTTTCTGCTCCCGTAAAGATTT
>NW_006408529.1:1909209-1931179 GCF_000296735.1 Chrysochloris asiatica
AAAAAAAAAAGAATGACTTTAATGTCCTCTTTCAGCTTCTTGCCTTCAAAGCTGCCTGAGAGATTTCAAGATGCCGCTGTTGGTTGTTATGTTGTACATTAGGATTTAATTTAATTTTTGGCCTCTTTTGTTTTTAAACTCTCTTTCCTTCTTCAAACCCTTGTTCTGGCTTTTTCATATCAAAAAAACAACAGTTCAGTGCCGGTTCTTGGGCTGAGTTTATCTGTGCACATGTGTGTCAGAAGAACCCACCAGTTATACAGGTGGGGTGTCCACTCACTCAAGCACCCCCTCTAGTCACCAGAATGGAGGTACACAAACAGTGGGAAGGGCAATGAACAGATACCCAAAACCAGAAAACCAGAACAAACGAAACCAACAAAGTGTATTGTCCACGTTTGCGCCGAGTTTCCTGCGACATTTTTCTGTGGTGTTTCTGCTCACCCCCGCTTGGTCTTACCATTTGGTCTGGCCCAAGTTGTCCTTCTGAGCCATCGAGCCTGGCAGATTCAAAAGTATGCAATTTCTTACTTTTGTCACAAGTTCCACTAACTATAAGCCTTCAAACCTTTTAAATATTCCTATCTATGTGGTTCTGAGTTTTGGAGCTCTGTCCTGAATCTGTTTGCCTGGTATTCTGTGGCATTGCTGACATTAAACCTCACTGCACCTCCACCCTAGCTGTCATCAATCCCCACCTCCCTTGATCATGTTTTTGAGAGAGAAGAATTTTCAGTAGCATCAGACCCAGGGAGGCTTGACTGTCTCAATTCTGGAGTCTTTGTTTAACAATCTTCAGTTGAAACATATAGTCAACTATTGCATATGGCTTCTGAGAAAGGTAGTTTTGATGGTGGGGACCAGGGTTTATTGAACATATTTTTTAGCAGCTGGGCCTCAACAGATTTCAGAAAACACCTTCTATTTAGGTTACGAATCAGGCTGCTATTCTCAAGGTTGGCAGTTCAAAACTACCAGGTGTTCTGTGGGAGGAAGATGAGGTTTTTTGCTCCCAAAAAGATTTACAGCCTCCGAAACCCTGTGTGGGGTCACTATGAGTAGGAATCGACTCTACAGTACTGAACAACAAGCAGCATTTCTATATACTCCTACCTCCTAGCATTTAACGTGTTTGGTGCAAATGTCAAATTTGTATATTTCCTGGAAGGAGTCAAACTATGGAATTATACTTATGAATCCAAAAGAAGTAGTGTGGAAAGTGATGTCCGTGACCCAACCAAGAGTCATCCAGAGTTTCTCAGCAGTGGTGGAACATCTTCACGACCAACATTTTACTTCTGCTTCAGCAATTTGGCCTTGTCAAAGACACCTTCTTGTGCTTAAATGTGGAAGAGGTCTCAGGAGCCATGTCACACTAGTACCTTGGGGAGATCCCAGCTGTAGCACAAACTTTTGTATCCTCAGAAGAGCAGAAGGAGTGGTGGTAACAGGGCCAAGCTGATTACATGGGAGCAAATTTCTTTGACAGCATCAATAAGAAACGTGACACTTACCTCCAGTAGAAACACTGCCCCTTTTCTGTGAACACATCTCCTTCACAGCCACTTGTTTCTAATACTTAACATCTACACCTGGGTTTCGAAAGGCCTGTAACAGTTGCTACAGGCTTTCACTAACACTCATCAGATGAAGGATTTTTGCAGAACAGCAGGGGGAGGGGGTGGAAGAACAAGGTAGATAGGGAAACACTGAAACAGGTTTGCATGGGTTAAATTGGACAGAGGTAAATAGTGATGCATGCTTAAACTTGGAACAACAGGGCTCTGTGATACAGGGATGTAGGCATAGTTTGAAGAGTGCAAATAATATTAAGATGCCTGACTGTCTTATGAATATTGGTTTCCCTTGCTTACTATTGTAAAATAGACACTTGAGTGGGATAGAAAAGAATGTCGGGAAGCACGATTACAGAAAGCTTGTAAGCCCGTCTTCAGTATATAACTGATTGGAATACCTAAAAAGGGTTCTAGAACTTGCCCAGTGACATAGACCTCTCACAGAGCCTTTGCAGTGTACAGGACTTTAGGTGGAATCTGAGCCCCATCCAGAACCTTCTGAGGGAGGACATTCCTACTAGAAAGAACAAGCAGACCAGCCTGGGAAGATAGAGTGACAGAAAATATATCTTCAAAGAAATATCAGGAAAATAAAAATGTCAATATGACTGACTACTACAAGAATAAGCAAGCTGTTCGCCAGGGAGCCATCAAGGCAAGCAACCAAGTTCCTTCAGGAAAAACACCCCTCTAAGACTGAAACTCAACAGGAACACATGAGCAGGCATGTAAACTTGCTGATGACCACATTACTGGTGAGTAGAAGAGGGGAAAAAGGCAGCAATGAAGAAATGGCCTGAGTTCAACCACATTCCACAGATTCCCGTTGACTTGGAGATGAAAGAGAGAAGAGAAAGGTCTGGTTGGTCCAGAGTGTGGTGAGATCTGGGGACACTTGAGCCCCTGGACAAGGATATAGTCACAGAGGGTTAGAGCTGAGAGTGCAGCATCCAGATGATATGAAGTGAGGGGAGATGCATGAAAACACCCAAACTTTCAGGTAGTACCCATTTAACCTAGTCTTGATGGCTTGGAAGGAGTCTTCACATCAAGTATCAATGTTATCCCCTCTGTACACAGGATAGATAGAGACAAGCAACTTAGACACTGGCTACATAAAATGAGGGGATGATAAAGGCACAAAGTGACTGGCTTACAAGGTTTCAAGAAGGAGTTTAGTTTAAGAGTGTGTAGGGGAAGAAAGAGTCCCCACAGAATAGTTTTCAATTTGTCTAGATGGACCTGGTACAAAGAGATAGGGATAAGATTCTTATGATTCAATAGTGAATAATTGTTATTATGACTAATTGCGACTGTCACGCTTGTAAAGGTAGAAGTTTTGTATCAAAAACAGTGGAATAGTTCATCTTACAGTCCAGAAACAGAGGGCCCAAGGACCATTAAGGGAGAAGAGCAGAAGCAGAATGTGGGACCCTATCCAGAGAAGCAGTAACACCAGAGATGGAGGTAGAGATGAGGACATGGAGAGAAGGAGCAGCTGAGGCCTCTAGATTCATGGGAAGAGAGGAACTAAGAGCTGGTGACCAGAAGGCAGACTTGCAGAATATGCCCTTTGGTGGTGTAAATTATTATACATGCCTGAGTGTTTTAAGAAAAAGGAACTAAAGTGAATATACAGAATTATTGTTATGTGATGGTACATGGCGGGGATTATAATCATTGTAAGGAAACAGGTGCATGAGTTGTTGAATGTAAAACTGATGTCAACTTTCACTCAATTCACAATAAAAACTTAAAAAAAAAAAAAAGCAGGTTATTTTGAAGCAGTGCTGTGTATGGAGCTGAAGTGGGATGGCTACAAGCAGAACATGAAGGAGAAATGCTTTAAAGTTTCTCTAAAATAAATTCCAACAATATTTAATGGCTATGAATAACAGAAAGAACAGCAGTTGTTGATTCTCTGGTTAGGTGCTATCCTGTCAGTTCCAAGTTATAGAAAGAAATACGGCCTGGTCTTCCACCATCCTCACAATCTTTCCTAATTTTAATCCATTGTTGCAATCATTTTATCAGTCAGTCTCACTGACAGTCTTCCTCTTTTTTGCTGACCTGTACTTTATGAAGGAGAATGTCCATCTTCAAGTACTAGTACCTTCTTATAATAAATCCAAGAGATTATGTCTCCTTACCCTTACTTCAAAGGATTATTCTGATTGTACTTCTTATCATACCATTTGGTTAGTCCATAGTATAGACTTTACATTTTTCACCAACACCATAATTCAAAGATATCAATTCTTCTTTGGTCTTTCATATTCATTGTCCAACTTTGACATAAATACTTTGCTTTTTAACACTTAAATGACGTCTTTTGCAGCAGATTTGCCCAATGCAATAGGCCATTTTCTCTTGACTGCTGCTTCCATGGATCTGGATATCAGATCTAAGTAAAATGAATTCCTTGACAGCTTCAATATTGTCTTTGTTTTTCTTGGTATTGCTTATTGGTCCAGTAAAGATTTTAATTTTATTTATGTTTAGATACTCTAAACTCAAGACTGTTGTCTATTGTCTTCATCAATAAGTGCTTGAAATTCTCTTTGCTTTCTGCAACCAAGGTTGTGTCATTTGCATAGTGATAATTGTTAATGAGTCTTTCTCCAATATTAATACTGTGTTCTTCATGTAGTCCCGCTTCTCTGATTATTTGCTCAGCATATAGACTGAATAAGTATGGTGAAAAGAAATAACCCTGATGCATACCTTTCCTGATTTTAAACCATGCAGTATCCCTTTGTTGTGTTTGAACAAAGTTTATTTATAGTTTTCTTATGAGCACTATTAAATTTCTTAGAATTCTCATTTTTTAAATGTTATCCATAATTTATTATGATCCACATTGTTAAATGCTTTATTTCATAGCCCATGAAGTATATACAATTATTGTTTAACATTCTCTGCTTTCAGCCAAGGTCCATCTGATAGCAATATTATTTATCCCTCATTTTATGTCCTGTTTTTTCAATATATTGCTGCAACAATGTTTGAATTAACTTCAGCAAATTTTACTTGTTTGTGATGTTAATGACATTATTAGATAATATCTGTGTTTCATTGGATCACCTTTCTTGGGAATGGGAACAGAGATGGATCTTTTGCAGTTGTTTGTCCAGGTAACTTTCTTACAAATTTCTTGGTATAGAAGAGTGAGAGTGTCCAGTGTTGTTTCCACTTGTTGAAGCATCTTAATTGGTATTCCATTAATTCCTGGAGCCTTGTTTTTGTGTCAATGCTTTCACTGCTGTTTGGATTTCTTTCAATGACATCAGTTCTTGATCATAAGTTACCTTCTAAAATGGTTGAATGTCAGTTCTTTTCATTACAATGATATTGTATTCTTTCCATCTTTTTTGATGCTTCCTGTGTCATTCATTTTTTAACCCGTTGTTGTTGTTGTTAAGTGCTGTCAAGTTAGTTCCAATCCATAGTGACCCTGTATAGGGTTTCCCAAGAGTGGCTGGTGATCTTGAACCGCCACAATTACAATTCAAACCAACTTTTCAGACCTGTGCATTAACCCACAGTGCCATACCAGGACTCACATAGAAACTTTAACCCATAGAATCTTTCAATATTGCAACCTGAGGTTTGAAATTTTTTTCTTCCGTTTTTCAGCTTAAGATATGCTGAGCATGTTCCTCCCTTTTGGTTTTCTAAGTCTAGGTTACTGCACATTTGATTATGATACATTACTTTGCTTTCTTGAGCTGCCAATCAAAATATTTTGTTTAACATTTACTATATCATTTCTTCCATTCCCTTTAGCTATTGTACATTTAAAAGCACATTTCAGTCTCTTTTTTCATTCTTTTTGGTCTTTTTAAAACTATTTTCTTTTCAAGTGATCTGATGCTTTCTTTATCATATCCTTGATATCTTTTCTCTGGACTTTGGTCATTAGTGTTCAATATGTCAAATCTATTCTTGAGATGGTAGCTAAATTAAGGTGGGATATGCTCAAGGTCATACATTTACTCTCATGACTTCAGCTTCAACTCAAACTTGCATAAAGAAATTTATGGTCTGTTCTGCAGTTGGTCCCTGTGGTAGTTCTTATTGATTAATTTGTCTGGTGCGAACTTCTACATTATTTCCACGGTTGTAGCTGATTTGATTTCTGTGTATTCCCTCCTGCGAAGTCCATATATAAAGCTGTCATTTATGTAGTTGGAAAAAGATATTTCCATTGAATAAATCATTGCTCTTACACGATTCTATCATGTGATTTCTGGCATTGTTTCTATCACCAAGGCCTTATTTTCTAGCTACTGATCTTTCTTCTTTGTTTCCAACTTTTGCATTCAAATCACAATGAATTGTCAATGTGTCTTGAATACACATCTGATCAATTTCAGTCTGCAGAAATTGATAAATATCTTCAATTTTGTCTTCTCTGGCATTAGTAATTTGAGTGTTAATTTGGAAAATAATCATTTCAAAAATGGCACAGAAGTCATGTCTGCCTTCCTCTGATTTCACAAGAGGGAAGCAGAATGAAAATGTAAAACTCAATCCAAGGCCAATTCCTATGAGATAAAATTCAGATATGCCTCCACCTTCCAGCCATTTATATCCTGTCTGGCACCAACTATTCCTGTACTGAGTTCTATAATATGCTCCAATAGTTATACAGAATTCAAGATTATGGGGATAATTAGGAATATGAACAGGGTACGATTCAGGATCAGAAACAACTCAGGATATCACAGTTTTCCTTACAGGTGAGCTTCTTCTATTCTACACTGACGTCACACCTTTCTTTGGTCCTCCCCTTCCTACCATGTGGTCCCTTTTCCTCTAGCTTGTTCAGGTAAATATTACAAAGTTCTTTTTCTCTACATAAAAATGCCCAAAACTTCCTCTGCTTCCCATCTCTGCCATCACTGCTTTTTCACACAGGTATCCCATCTTCTGGTCTTGGCTCTTTCTTAATGGTCCTAGGATTGCCTTTATCTGTTTCTGACATGGCTACTTTTAAACCTAGTGAATTGCGAAACTAACCAGTCCCTACATTAGAGTCCTGTACGCTCTATTTACATGGCCCTATCCAGTCATTTGGTGAGAGTTCAAAGACTATGATAGAAAAGCCATAAATTCACAGTTCCATAATCATATTAATAATAATACAACAACCATATTAACTGGACTTGGTTGTAAGCATATGGAGATTATCCTGTGACTGACTATGTTGCACTTCAGAGTAGATCTTGAAATGCTCTTTTTGTCATTATATGTGTTGCTGATTCTTTTCAATTTGTCATTCCTGGCATAACACTGTGATTGAGATTAAGAGTTTGGGCTTCTGTTGGCAGTTTGCAATGGAAGAAATAGGCTAATAGAGCACTTGTTAGTCAGACTAGTATTAGAAACATGATTTTAAAAATGTGTATTCACTCCCATTATTGGTCTATGAATATCAGTGGGGGATCGTTGGTATAGTTTCCAGTATCATAGAAACATACAAGCCACCACAATACTACAAACTGAGAGATAAGTGGTAGGAAATAACTGTTACATGTAACAACCAACCTCAAATTTTTTTAATGTCACTGATTACTTCTTGTGAGCATATTCAGACTAAGAATTTAAGAGGTAGAGAGTGGTTTTGTATTGCTTTGGATATAATGGCAGATACTTCTGTCTTTTTTTACTGGAATGATATCTGTATATAGTGATATATTTGAATAGGATGTATCTGTAGATATGAAGGATTTTTATTATCATATTAGTGAATAGAATATAAGTGATTTTTAAAGAAACTGTTAACAAATGAAGTTTATAAAGCAAATTCCACTTAGATTGGTCATTTCATTGTATATCTTGATCTTTGTGCCTGTGTTTTAGGTGTCAGGTTTCCCTCTCCTGTAGAGATCTGTAGCTGTAACTTCCTTACTCACTTCCCTCCAAAATGCCAAACAGTTCTAAAATGTGACCTCTTAATTGTATGAGGCTTTTATCCTTTAAAAATATACAATGAAAAATCATGATGGTTAAATTAACGTTAGAACAAAACTCCAAGTGAAGAATATTCTACATATTACATGAAATAATGAATTTACTATTATGTAATAAGAGAACTATCATGTTTACTTGCACATAATGGTATTTTGACATACTAAAGTTGAGTGGTTTTTAAGAAGTAGAGAAGAGTACAGCTAAGACAGATGAATGAGTGCAGTAATTGGTGGGTTTTTTTTTTATTCATTACAAATATATTTTTTTAAATAACACAAAGGGTAACTTATACACAATAATCTGGAGAAAGATGAGGCTTTTTTAAAAAAAACTTTTTGTGAATTGAATGAAGGTTTACAGAGCAAATCATCAGTTTTATATTAAACAAAGCATATACTTTGTTTCATTAGATGGTTGCAATCCCCTCCATATGCTTAGCAGCATTTACCTCTATTCACTTAAACCACTGCATTCCTTCCTGTGTCTCCCAACACCCCCATCTTTTCTCTGCCAAACTCCTCCGGTTATATATTGCTTGCCCCATCACCCATGTCAACACGTGTCTACTTTCTAGGGCATGTATTATTTCCTCCTCCTCACAAAACCGTCATAGATAGTTTTTGTTATCAAGAAAACCCCCCTCTTTTTTATGTACAAAAGAAACAAAAATAAAACCATGCAAGAATATATAATCGTTTAAACAACCAAACAGCACATTCTGGAAGTCAGCCTCCTGGCCACCAGTACACAACCTTTCTCTTTCTGTGAATCTAGAGTCCTTATCTGCTCTTCCTCTCCATGCCATCACCTCTGCCTCCATCTCTGGTGTTGCTGCTTCTCTGGTTAGGGTTCCATGTTCCACTCATGCTTGTCTTTCTCGATGGTCCTAGGGTCCTCTGTTCCAGAAATATAAGATTAACTACTTCCCTAAAAAAAATGTTACACAAATTCTTTACAGTTGTGAGTGATTGGTCTTTTTAAGTGTGCATATATGAGCCTTTTGAGAGCTCCATGCTGCCTTGATATATCACAGAGTAAGTCACGGTGGTAGGTTAAGGATGTATATTCAGAGCAAACTGTATCTTAATTTCTTGTTCATTCTTGCATTCTTTCTCTCCTTGTCCTCCCCCACACTCTGCCCCTATCTTTTACTTTACTCTGAACTTTAACATTATTGCAATAATGTAGTCTACTTGTACCAATAACTTTCTTGTCAGGAGACATCTGTTCTTTTGAGAAAAGTCTCTCCAAGTAAAGCATCAATCATGTCACACTTGTAAAGCAAAACACATTTTTTTTTGTTCCCCAGATAGCAAAATACTGCTGAGAAAACAAACTGTACAGAAATATTAACTGTGGCATATTAATGCATGTATTCTGTACATTCTTTATTTGTCTATAGTTGGTGCCATGTGATTCTGACTATATGGGCTGCTGACCTCTTGTCTCCAAAAGCACAAAGGACTCATCAATGTCCTCCTTAGAAGCCTTATAATGGGCTGATTGCCATAGCGATCCACATGATGAGAATATGATGTTATATTTTTAGGTTTGCTTTCATATGCTAAGAGCGCAGATGCTAAAACTTACAACTATCTGAGTGACTTCCAAAAGCTGTTGCTATATTATGTTAAGCTACCTGGAATATTTAGTCAATCATTTTAGTATTTCCAAACACTTGAGTGTTTTCATTATGGGTATTAAACATCTAGATAATGAGCCTAAACCTCTACTTGATATTCTGATGCTCTTAGCATTTTTCAGATAAGCTCACCATTTTCCTTAGTAAAATAGAATTATTTGCTTTTAGACCCACATTTGTATTGTCTTCATTCCAATCAGTACTATAGCATATGTTGATTAAATTGAGAATATATTGTTCTTCACCTAAGTCAAAGCTTAAAGTGGGGTAAAAGATCAATGAATGTAATTCAGATAAACACTTTGCAACAAAAATTACTTTAGATTTTCTTAGAGCTAAAAGTAATGAATCAGTCAGCATCTAGTAAGAAAAATAAAACAACTGTACTAAGTGAAATAAAAAGAAATTAGATAAAAAGGTCTTGTAATAAATAGAAGAGGAAGAAGTAGTAAGACAGATGTACCTGGGGAGCACAAAGTTAGGAGCAATATGTAAAGATGAGAAATCTACTAGTGCCCCTGGGCCAGAACACTAGAACCTGCAATTGCTACTTTTACTTCAGGTTCTGCAACTTCCATAGATGGGAGCACACATGTGTTGCTGTTGCCCAAGGTTGCTAGAACCTGCAGTCACCCCATCTCTTGCTGTTCCTATAGTAACAACCAGCAATTAATAGCAAATAACTACTACTATGGAAAACAGAAGGAAACATTACTCTGTTCTTTTGGCTTTATGATCTTCTGACAATGTCTTCAAATGACAGAACTGAAAAAGAAACTGACTGGCAAGTGATTGCGGGGAAAATGTAATTTACAGACTATTAAATTCATTGCTGTTGAGGTCAATTTAGACACAATGTTCTTGTTGTTGTTAAGTGCCGTCAAGTGGATCCAACTCATAGTGAGTGTGTTTAGCGTTTCCAAGGAGTGGACAGTGTGTTTGAACTGCCAGTCTTGCAGTTAGCAGTCCAGTACTTTATAGAGTTGTTGCTGGGAGTTATCAACTTTGTTCCAACTTATAGCAACCCTATGCAAAACAAAAGGAAACACTGCCCACTCCTCACAATTGCTGCAATGTTTGAGCCCATTATTGTAGCCACGGTGTCAATTCATCTCATTGGGGGTCTTACTCTTATTCTCTGACCTTCTACTTTACCAAGCATTGCTCTTTTCCAGGCATTGGTCCCTTCTGATAAAATGCACAAAGTATGTGAGACAAAGTCTAGCTGTCCTTACTTCCAATGAGCATCCTGGTCGTATTTCTTCCAAAAGAGATTTGTTTGTTTTTCTGGTAGTCCATGGTACTGTCAATATTCTTCTCTAACACCATAATTTAAATGCATTGATTCTTTTATCATCTTCTTAATCATTGTCCAGCTTTCACATACATATGAGGTGATTGAAAATACTGTGACTTGCATCTGGTGAATCTAATTCTCAAAAGTGAACACTTGAAAGAAGTCTTTTGCAGCAGTTTTGCCTAATGTGATACATTGTTTAATTTCTTGATTGATGAGTCCATGAGTGTTGATTGTGGATCCAAGTAAAATGAAAATTTTAAAACTTTTCTTTTCTGTTTATCATGATGTTATTTTTCATCCAGTTGTGAGGATTTTTGTTTTGTCTACATTGAATGCAAGACATACTGAAAACTGTATTCTTTGATGTTTATCCATAGGTCCTTCAAGTCCTCTTCACTTTTCACAACCTAGGTTGTGTCATTTGCATATAACAGGTTGTTGATGAGTCTTGTGACAATTCTGACGTCATGTTCTTCTTGATATAACTAACTTCTCAAATTATTTCCTCAGTGTATAGTCTGAATAAAAATGGTGAAAGGAAACAATCCTGACACACCTTTTCTTTTTTTTTTTTTTTAGTTTTTATTGTGAATTATGTGGGTTTACATGGGAGAATATCAGTTTTGCATTCATCCTATCATATTTCATTTCATTGCAATGATTACAATCCCCTCCATGCATCATCAAACAACCAAAGGGTACACCTCACAGGCCAGCCCCCTGGCCACCAGCACACAGCCCCTCTCCCTCCCTGAGTCCAGTGTCCCCAGTTGCTCCATCTGTCCACATCATCATCTCTGCCTCCATTTCTGGCGTCACTGCTTCTCTGGGTAGGGTTCCGTACTTCACTCTTCTCACTTGATGGCCCCAGGAACCTCCACTCTTGGACTGCAAAATCAGTCACTCCCCTCCTTTTGTTACAAAACATCTACCTGTACATTTCCGACCCTCACAGTCAGTCCTGATAGAAATTATTCACTATGGTATCGCATGAGTCTTATCCCATCTCCTTCATTAGACCCAACCCAACAGGTTGGAAATCATTCAGTTGAGTTTCTAACTTCCCCCACCCCATCTGAAACTAGGCTCCCTTTTGAAAGATTGTAAGCCAGTCTCTTCTTGCCTTTGTAGCCCCTCTCTCCTCCCCCCACCCCATTTTGGGTAGCCAATGTCTAAGTTGCCCATCCCTGTCAACCCTGTGTACCTATGGAGTGGGAGTGATCCTCGCTGTAAATAGTAGATAGGTAAATAGGGTGGACAACAGCAGTAGTGAACTATGATCACTATGGAATGGTCAACCATTCAAAATCAAAAGGGCAGCATTTACCTAAGGGTAAAGTTCAGAAACATTAAGAAAGAAGATTGAATGGAAACAAGAATCACAGGGAAGATATGAGGTGTTGATATGACATGGAGGAGATTATAATCTTTGAAATGAAATGAATTATATGATTTGTTGAGTGTAAAACTAATGATCGGCCCTGTAAATCCTTACTAAATATACAATAAAAAGTTAAAACAAAATAAAACATTAACTTCTGCCGGTATCTGAGGGACAGTTAAATTCAAGTCAGAGAAGTCAACTCAAAAAGTTGTGGAGACTGTTTTTTTGTTATTCCAAAGGGGTAATTTTGAAAGATTTTATCAATGGACACAGGACGGTCTTGTGGGTTTGTTATGAAAAAGTTTTAGGAAAGCTGAAAACTGCAAAGGTGAGAAAAAGGATAGGAAAGATGCATCAAACATTTTTTTTTCCCCTCATGACACTGCACTTATTCATTCTTTTAGCCAGGGATGAACTATGAGAATTTCATTGGAAAACCTTACAGCAATCTACCATACAGTCTCTGTCTTTCAGATTTCTTTTTCTTCTCCAAACTGAAAGAATATTTGAAAGGTACACAATTTGAGTCCTTCAAACATTTCAAAACTGCCACTTTATGTTATTTAAGTCAGAGTGCAAAATTCTTTAAGGGAAGGGCTAGAAAGATGGAAACACCACCTTTAGAAGTATATAGCCCTATATGGAAAGTATGATATGAAATAATAGGTTCATTATTTTTTCGTTATGTTTTATTTAGAACAGGATTGCTAGCCACAAGGTCATTGGTTCAAACCAACCAGCTACTCCTTGAAAACATTATACATGGTTACTATGAGTTGGAATCAACAAGATGGCACTTTAACAATAACAACAATGATCTGTAACAACAGTGTTTGACTTACCTTCTTATGATGATCTTGATGTTACTCACAATTCCTCTGGTGTTTGGTTAAAAAAAAAAAATCAATGTCTATTCTTGACATGGTCTCTAAGATTAGATGGGATATACTTAAGCTTGCATGTTAACACTCAAAGACTACTTTTAATTTTATTCAGCTTTAACTTGAATTCATGAAAAATTGATGGCCTGTCTGGAGTTAGGCCCTCTCTTTGTTGGACTTATGATTTTGATCTCCTCTATTATCTCTTTCAACAGATGTAGTCAATTTGATTTCTGTGTATTTCATCTGATGTGTTGCATATGAGTTGCCATTTATGTTGCTTGAAAAAAATGTATTTACTATGAATAACTTGGTCTTGCAGAATTCTATCATGCCATCTTCTTTATTTCTATCACCAAAAGCAGTCCTGAGACAAAATTTGTAGCAGGGAGTTACATGTTCCCACGGAGCAGAAAGAAGGAGCCTTCAAGTTAAATCTGGAAGGAAGGAATGTTAATACATGATGTGTTACAAAGTTGGCCACTGTTGTATATGACCCATGATTGATTTCACTAGGACCTTGTGAGTGCCTTTCTGGAATGTATCTTAGAAAGATAAAAGCACTTATCTTCCACTGCCTCTCCTCCACTGGTCAAGGCATTATAACCTGAGTTATTACTATGAGTTTCAATATTGCTTTGACATTTTGAAGTAGTACATCCACAAATGTCAATGGTTTGTGCAAGTTCTTATGTCACATGATGGAAGAAATTGTATGAGGCAGGGAGTTAGAGAGTAGTGGTAAGTTGCTGAGATGAAACTCTACCTTGTTATACATGTGCAAAGATGGGTGCAGCCCGAACAAAACTGGAAACCACAGCTGTAGCTGGAGGTCACAAGAATTTGGAATGGGGAATAAGAAGTACCAGAGCCACAGTTTATGAAACTTGTTAAAATTCATCATCTGTTTAACATATTGACAAGAAAAGATGAGTGCTATATAATCTTTAATATATGCTTGATCTACTTCTTTTACTACCTGCCATTGCATGCTGCAGGGCCTTTAAATAAGCATATATTTTAAAAAATATTTTACAATTTAAAAATATATGTAAATATGTAAAGTGAAATGCTTGGGAGCAGGAACCATGTTTGATCTATTTTGTTATTCATGTGCTAAGTAGAGTGTCAATAAATATTTAATGATACATGCAAATGAAAAAGTTTTTGGAAGATACTTAAATAAATCTACCCTAAGTGTTCTAATAATATAAGGGTTTGAAAGGAGTAAACACCTTCTCTGTTCATTGTCTACTTCCCTTTTTCTTCTGGGTAAGTGTGAAAGCTGAAACTGTGGATGAGGGGGAGGGTTCTGGAATAGGTTGAGTGAAATATTAGGGCATAGGGGAAGATGATTATTTTGCCAAAATATGAAAAGTGCTTTCTAAGTCACATATCACAACATGCATATAGAGTTAACTCATGTCCAGGCTTTACATTTTTCTCCCTTAGTCTTTCTGTCTCAATATCTCCAGAGTATACTCATGAGCTCCTACTTAACTTATTTTCATCACTACCCTGCAGTCCAGCATCACAGGAAGCACCACACCAAGACTCCACTTTACATTATGGAATAAGAAGAGATGTCAGTTTTAGAAGTAATCTAGGCAGAGATAGATAGAGGTTATAGAGCAATATCTGGGGGTTGTTATGGACCACCCTGAATTTCTTGATATCCCCAGACTAATTTCTCAACAAATGGACCAGATTTTGGGAAAAATGTAATCACTTTAATGAGGAAGATAGTCGAATGTCGCTCTAAATCGATTAACACTGTATCTCTGCTGGTCTGCAGAGCTCCTTCTGTGAAGGATGCTGCTTCTTTGCTGTTGCTCTGTTTACATCAAGCTGACTTGCTATTTTTATCTGATTATAAAGTAGTGCAAAATGTTTACATTGTAGTGACCTGGTTTCTGTGGTTCTGTGAGTGTTGTTTGCAGTAGAATGTTTTCTAATCTTGCATGAAGTTTTAATCATTTGTGTTTTGTGAGGACTCAGTTCCAGTTGATGAGAGCTGTTTGGTGAAGGCTCCACTTCAGCACTAACCTTGTTTTCCTTTGCCATTCAGAGAATTGTTTTAAAGGAGCTCCCCATGTGACAGACTGTTTGTCTTTTACTTTATGCTAGATTCAAATGCAACAATTTAGATTTCTGAAAATTTGTATTTTAACCATTAAAAGTTTGAAATTCTACAATAAGTTTGCAATGGCAGGAAATAATCTAGCACATCACTAGTTAGCCACAATTCTACCAGAATCACGTTTTCTATTAAAGTGCATTGGTCTTATCATTGATCTACGTGTACTATTCCTGGGCCAATCCCTGGGAAACATAACTAAGCTTTTCTACAGTTTAACAAGATATCATCTCACAGGAACATCTCTTAGAGTGAAATTGTAAATCTTAGAGATGAAGAATTCAAAGGTGGCCCAACCCACCTTACAAGACTAATGTATCTGCCAAATGAGACAATAAATATGAAAGCTTCTCATAAACTATAAGGAACTGAATAAAAATTTTAAAAGTTGTTTACAATTTTTCATTCTAAGTTTCACAGGCTTATTTAATCACGGACATTTTTTCATGTTTTATATATAATATCTCATGAAACTAGTGTTCTCTAAGGTAAATTTTGGAGAACAATAATAAGAAGGGTAGTTTAAAAAGCATCACAACTCTCCCTTTTCACATATGTACATGAATAACCACAGGGAGGAGTCCTGGTGTGGTGCTGCAGGATAAGACACTGGACTGTAGTAAGGTCAGTTTGAGCCACAAGGTCAGCAGTTCAAACCCACCAACTGCTCCTTAGAAGCTCTATACTTAACAATGACAACAACAAAAACCACAGGGAGGAAGCAGGATAAATTTGCATGGAGGGGATTGCAATCATTGAGATGAGGCAAAGTGTATGGTTTGTTGAATGTAAAATTGATTATCTTGTTTGTAAACCTTCACTCAATTTACATTTAAAAGTTTGTTTATTTATTTATTAACACAAAAACCTCCTCCTTTTCCTAGTTACCTATTTGATCCTGATCCATTGGCTCAGGTAGGGAATGGATGAGGCAGGGAATGATGACTCTGGTTTGAGTGGAGGCATATACTTTATGCAATTGTAGGTTAATATCAATGAACATTTTACTGAATTCCAGGAATTAATTTTATTCCTCTAGTTAAATTCACTAGCACAAAATGGAATGAAGAAGTGCACCGAGATGGAAATCACAAGCTCTATGCTTTCAGTCATTCTAAGTATCTGGTTCCCATTTAATAATTTCCTTATCTTCTCTGGACCTCAAGATCCTCATTGTGCTTAAATATACATTTCTGAATAAATAGAAAAGCCTGACACCATCTTATCTAAATGTAGGATGAGCACTGGACTGTGAATTCAAGGGTTCATAACCACAAGCTACTCCTCATAAACCCGATACAGGTTCGCTATGAGTCAGGACCAACTCAAAGACACTAAATAATAATTATGAAATGAAAATAGTGTTGCTTTTTTATTCATTTTGTTTGTAGATAATTGCTTTATTGAAAGACCTCTATAACTCACCTTTCTGCCTGCTAATTCTTACAGAAAATAATAAAATTATTTTATTATTTATTGTATATTTTAGAAAAGTGACATTAACTTTTTAAAGAAGGAGTAAGGGAAAGAGTCACTTTAGTGACACAAAAGTTTATAAAACTATTTGAATAAACATAGAATTTTGGAGGGGTTCTAAGAATATATGGTACAATGACTGTACATTCCTTCCATCATCTTTCTTTTTCTTTTTTTTTTTTTAAAGTATTTTGGTTGCTTTTTAGTTAAAGAAAAACAGCCTTTTCCAAAGGCGACAAGTAAACTGAAGGTCATTTGGAAGCTGGGTGTGGGACCTCACAAGCTCTTGCTCCAGCCACTGGTAGTGATCAGAGAGGGACTTCGTGGAGGAAGAAGACCCCTGGCTGGAAACTCCAAGTGGCTGGTGCAGCAGAAGGACTCCTTTGGTGGGGTGGGTGAGGCACCAGCTCAGTCTTGGTCACTAGGTTGTTGCAAGTGGGCTCTTAGGTGATTTCCACTTGGGGTGGGTTGGCATGATTAACTGTTCTTCTTGGGAGCGGGCATTAAATTAAGGACTAACACAGGGAGACGAGCCAGGAGAGTGGCTTATTCAGTTGAATTCTGAATCACAATCAGGAAATAGTCTTTATCTGGTGCAACCATAATTTCATTTTTCTTTGAGCGAATTCGAAGGAAGTTGAGGTTATTCTGGGGGTCAATTTCTCTCATGGTGCTGCATGCCTTCAAGATGAAGTTGTGCCTGAAGTTGGCGTACTGTGTGGTAGTGGAGTTATCTGTGGTGCTCTTGATGGGAATGCCTTCTGTGTTCACCACAGTGATCCCCTGTATACCCTTCTGGCTCTGCAGCCACTTCAGAGTTTCTTCCACCTCTGCCATCTCGACCTATTGGATAGCTCCGCATTGCTGACATTCAGTCTCCTTCCATCTTCTTTTGATCTTTTCTACATCCATCAATTTTTTCCACATAGAATCCTTCAATATTACAAGTGGAAGCTTCCATTTTTCTTCAGTTCTTTCAGCTTGAGAAATGTTGAGCATAATTTTCCCTTCTGGTTTCCTAACTCCAGGTCTTTGCAAATTTCATTATAATACTTGACTTTGTCTTCTTGAGTCTCCCTTTGGAATTTTCTGTTCGGCTCTTTTATTTTCTCATGTTTTCTTTTTGCTTTACCATCTCTACATTGGAGAGCACTTTTCAGAGTTTCTTCTGACATCCATTTTGATCTTTTCCTTCTTTCTTGTCTTCTGAATGAACTTTATCATTCTTCTTGTATGATGTTCTTGATGTCATCCCACAATTTTTCTGGACTTCAGTGATTAGTGTCTAATGCATCAAATATACTCTTAATAAGACCTCTAAATCCAGGTAGGATATGTTCAAGATCTTAAGTTAGCTTTCATGAACTTGTTTCAATTTTCTTTAGCATCAGGCTGAACTTACACATGAACAATTGATGGTCTGTTCCATAGTATGACCCTGGCTTTATTTTGGCTGATGATATGGAGCTTTTCTATCTTCTGTTCATCTTTAATGTTACTTTAAAAAGATATTTGCTATGAATAAGTCATAATTGTCTCCCAAAATTCTATCATGTGATCTTCAGCCTTGATCTCTCACGAAGGCCATATTTTCCAAATACTGTTCTTTCCTCTTTGTTTCCAACATTTGCATAACAATTACCAGTAATTATCAGTAAATCTAGAATGCACGTTTAAACAATTTTACTGAAGAATTTGTTAGAATTCTTCAATTGTATCATCACTGGAATTAGTAGTTGGTGTGTTAATACGAATAATAGTGGTAGAGCAAAGATGTTAGCTTCAGGACTAAGGTGTGCCTGATCCATTTGAGGCTATTTTCAATAAAAGAATTGATGCATTTGAGTTATGGTATTGGAAGAGAATATTGATAGTACCATGGGCTGCCAAAAGAACAAACGGATCTGTATTAGAAGAAGTGCAGCCAGAGTGCTACTATGAGACCAGGATGGCCAAACTTTGTCTCTCATGCTTTGGACATATTGTTACCAGTCACTGGGGAAGGGTATCATGTTTGGTAAGGTGGAGAGCCACCTTACCAAAGTGTACCTGGACCAAGAAGCACTTGTTCAAACAGAACATGGGAACACTGAATGGTTTAAAATTTAAAAAGGTGTGCAACAAAGTTGTATTCTTCCACCATACTTATTCAAGCTGTATGCTTAGTAAATAATCTAAGAAGTTGGGCTATATGAAGAAAAATGTGGCATCAGAATTGGAGGAAGACTCATTAACAACCTGCAATATGCAGATGATACAACCTTGCTTGCTGAAAGTGAAGAGGATTTAAAACGTTTACTGATGAAGATCAAAGAGCACAGCCTTCAGTATGGATTACAGCTCAATGTAAAGAAAACAAAAATCCTCACCACTGGACCAATAAACAACATTGTTATCAATATAGAAAAGATTGAAGTTGTCAAAGGACTTCATTCTTCTTGAATCAACTATCAACACTCATGGAAGCAGCAGTCAAGAAATCAGAAGACATATTGCATTAGGCAAATCTGCTGCACAAGACCTTTGTAAAGCGTTGAAGAGCAAAGATGTCAGCTTGAGGAATAAGGTGTGCCTAACTCAAGCCATGGTATTTTCAATAACCTCATATACAAGCAAAAGCTGGAGAGTGAATAAGGAAGACTGTGGAAGAATTGATGCTTTTGAGTTATGGTGTTGGAGCAGAATATTGAAAGTGCCATGGGTTGCCAAAAGAACCAATAGATCTGTTTTGTAAGAAGTGCAGCCAGAGTGCTCCTTGGAAGCAAAGATGGCCAACTTCGTCTTTCATACTCTGGACATGTTGTCAGGAGGGACCAGTCACTGGAGAAGGATATCATGTTTGGTAAGGTGAAGGGTCAGAGAAAAAGAGGAAGACCCCCAATGAGATGGATTGGCCAAGTGGCAGCATCGATGGACTCAAGCGTGACAACAGTAGTAATGTTGGCCCAGGATCAGGCAGTGTTTTGTTCTGTTTTGCATAGTGTCGCTATGAGTCGGTACTGACTCGATGGAATCTAACAATAACTATTGGGAACAGCTGAACCAAAGGTCCCTGACTTGGGGGTAGTTTAACCGAATGATTGCACTGAACAGTTGTGGTCGAGAAACTCAGGCTGCTTCCAAGTCTAGTCCTGACCCTGAGTAACTTGCAGGGCTGCCTCACAGAATTGGGAACTTGCAGTCTCTCCTATTTTTAGCTATGTCCTTTGGCTCAGCCCGCACAACATTCTAACCGCCTTAATCAGTGTTCCAGCTAGCTACCACAAGTTACAGTTTTTATGATAAAGTTTTTTTTATTGCTGGCTCCTTCAGTACAAGATTTTCTTGCACTCTTTGCCCATCCTCAAGCACCTCTCCTTGAGCTGTATATAAAATAAACTCGCTGCCTTGGTCTGTGCCCCAGTATCTCCATCAGAGTGCTGCATCCCACCTGGTCCCAACTTTCCTATTTTCAAATGTGTCCTGTGTCTTTCTTTTAGTTCTCATCTTCTATTGCCCCTACTTGGGTTTAATCTCTCTATGAGGGTCATGGAGAAAAGAGTTTGCACCAGCAAATAACTACTGGCCTTCTTTGTAGGCCTATGGATATTATCCTATCACAGATAGCATTGTACTTCTAGGTAGATCTTGAACTGTTCTTTTTGGTGATGAATGTGACTCCATTCCTCTTCAATTTTTCTTTCAAGGCATAGTAAACCATGTGATTGTCAGATTCAAAATGTCCAACACCTGTCCATTACTGCTCATGATGCCTGAAGTATTTTGATCTTTATGTGTCTCATTTATATTTGAGAGCTTCCAATTTTCTTAGATTTACACTTCGTACATTCCATGCTCCGATTATTAATGGATTTTTAAAGATATTTCTCCTCATTTTGAGTTGTGCCCAAACAAAAAACATAGGTCCTAAAAGCTTTACTCCATCCTTGTAACCCTGGTTAATTCTACTTTGAAGGGATAGCTCTTCCCCAGTCATATATTGAGTCATAAATTGCCTTCCAAATTGAGGAGTTCATCATCTGGGACTATAACTGATAATAATCTGGTACTATTAATAATGTTTCAATATTCAATATTCTGGTGCTTTCTGACAGTGCTCCAACGCTATTCATACAGACGTAGTTTAACTTCATTGTTCCTAGTTTTGTCTTAATCCAGAAGCTCAGATAAAACTTGCTACCGTGGGCATATTGTTATGGTGTTCAAAATACTGGTAGCATAGTTTCCACAATCACAACAACATGCAAGCTACCACAATATGACAAACTGACAGATACAGAATCACTGTTCCAAAAATACATGGTTGATGCTCAACCTTCTCAAGAGGTAGCATATAGTCAAGAGTCAATGATACTGGAGGAACAAAACTAAGGTGCACTGAAGCCACTGGCAAAGAACAAGGATCCGGGTTTCAGTG
Organism: Chrysochloris asiatica; assembly: GCF_000296735.1. NCBI lineage: Eukaryota > Metazoa > Chordata > Mammalia > Afrosoricida > Chrysochloridae > Chrysochloris > Chrysochloris asiatica. Next base: position 1,930,000 of record NW_006408529.1, read on the forward strand.
GAATACAAACAGAAATCTTTAAAAAAAATTAATGCAGCATTGGAAGCACTTACTCATTTATGTCAATAAATTTGGAAGACAGTTACATGGCCAACTGGTAGGAAGGGATCCATATTTGTGCCCATTCCAAAGAGAGGTGACCAATCAGAATGCAGAAACCATAGGACAATATCATTAGTATTACATGCATATAAAATTTGGCCAAAGATAATTCAAAAATGGCTGCTGCAGTATATAGCTAGGGAACTTCCTGAGGTTCAATCTGAATTCATACTACGATAGGGAATGAGGGATATTATTGATAATATCAAATGGATCTTGACAGAAAGCTCAGAATTCCAGAAAGATGTTTACTTGTGCTTAATTGACTATACAAAGATTTGTGACTGTGTGGATTGTAACAATATCTGAATAACATTGAAAAGAATAGGTATTCCAGAACATTTAATTCAGCTCATGTGGAACCTATACATAGACTAAGAGGCAGTCTTTCAAGCAGAACAAGGAGACATTGAATGTTTTAAAATCAGAAAAGGTATGTGATAAGTTTGTATTTTTTCACCATATTCAGTCTGTATGCTCAGTAAATAATATGAAAACTGTATTATATGTAGAAAAATGTGGCATCACAATTATAGGGAGATTTATTATCAACCTATGATATACAGATGATATAACTTTGTTTGGTGAAAGTAAAGAGGACTTAAAATATTTGCTGATGGAAATCAAGGATCACAGTCTTAAATATGGGTTGCACCTCATTGTAAAGAAAACATAAATCCTAACCTCTGGACCAATAAATAACATCATGATAAATGGGGGAAAAAATTGAAGTTCTCAAAGACTTCATTTTGCTTGAATTCACTATCAACATTCATGAAAACAGCAGTCAAGAAATTAAACGACATATTGCATTATGCAAATCTGCCACACAAGACATCTTTACAGTGTTCAAGATCAAAGATGCCAGTTTGTGGAATAAGGTGTACCTGACCCAAGGCATGACAATGTATGATTATAGCCATTTCTGTATTACCTTGAGCAAAACTTTACTCACTTGAGATATCAAAGAGCTTGTCCAATGATTTCTGCATTCTGTTGGGTCACCTCTCTTTGGAATGGGCACAAATATGGATCTCTTCCAATCAGTTGGCCAGATAGTTGTCTTCCAAATTTCTTG
>NW_006408529.1:1931989-1969656 GCF_000296735.1 Chrysochloris asiatica
GGACTCAAAAGTAACAATGAATGTGGGGATGGCTCAGGTCCACACAGTATTTCATTCTCTTGTGTATCAGGTTGCTATGAGTGGGAACCTACTTTATGCACCTAACAACAACCACAGGAACATATACACCCCCATTACTACTACCAGCTACTATTCCCATTCTCATATTTCTCCATCTGACCCAGTGGATCAGGGATAAATAGGTGATTAGGGCAGGGAAGCTTTTTTTTCTTTTTTGCATTTTAAACTATTGTTCTCATGAATATTCTCTCAAAGTTTGTTTTATGGAGCACTAGTTTTATGAGGTCTTAGAGATAAAGCATGAAAAAAGCTCCCATGATTAAGTAAGCTTGTAAAACTTAAATTGAAAAATTGTCAACAGATTTCATTATGAAAGTTTCTTATTGTAAATTCTAATATGTTAATTATGTTTTCTAGCTCTATTATACAAGCATCATTGGTCATGGAACCTTTATATTTGAGGAAATACCATGGGACTAAATTTCATGGAGAATGCCTTTAAATATTCTTTTATAATTTATAAATTATCAAGATTAAGTATAGAAAGTAAATATCCACTGAGATACTAAGGAATTGGTTGCTTATGGCTTTGGTAATTCACTAATATGAGCTATTGTGATGACATAGCTGTATCACATCTACCAATATTAGGGATAGTTTTTCATTTAACTTGCTATTATTTTTATTAAATTATTAGTGTCTTTGTTTTTATTTTTGTCTAGGACTACATTTAACCAATTAATTCAGTGCACTGCAGAGGACATATAGTCATCTCATAAGTGCTTTAGATGCTGATGTTACAAATTTTTTAAACTGTGTTTTGTAGCTGATTGGTATTATTTCTATGACTGCCTTATTATTTTCCTCTTTTCTTCTTTCCTTGCTTCAACAAACATTCATTGTGTCTAGTACAAACCGGCTCAGGCTCTGGTGCTATACCACAGTCTATTAATACACATACTTTCCCTAAGCAGGTCATTATTTAGTGGGACAAACATATATGTGTATTTTGAAATTGCAATACTCCAAAATCTACTGTCTGCCCTTGTGACTCGAAAGGACAGAGTAGAACTTCCACATAGAGTTTTCAAGACTTTAACTTTTAGTCTTTCTCCTTCAGAGCTCCTTGTTGATCCAAATCTCTGACCTTTGGTTAGCAGCTGAGCCCTTTGAACCACTGCACCATTAGGAGTCCTTAAGAATGTCAATGTTGTTGTTGTTATTGTCAGGTGCCATTGAATTGGAACCGACTTATAGTGACCCCATGCACAGCAGAACGAAACAATGTCCGATCCTGGGCCAACCTCACTACTGCTGCCACACTTGATGCTATCAATGATGCCACCTGGCCGATCCATCTTGTTGGGGGTCTTCCTCTTTTTCTCTGACCCTCCATCTTACCCAGCATGACATCCTTCTCCAGCGACTGTTCCGTCCTAACAATATGTCCAAAGAATGAGAGACGAAGCTAAGGAGCACTCTGGCTGCACTTCCAAAATGAATCTATTGGTTCTTTTGGCAGTCCGTAGCACTTTTAGTATTCTCTTCCAACACCACAGTTCAAAGGCATCAATTCTTCTTCAATCTTCCTTATTCACTGTCCAGCTTTCGCATCCATATGAGGTTATTGAGAATACCATGGCTTGGGTCAGGCGCACCTTAGTCCTCAAGGTGACATCTTTGCTCTTCAACACTTTAAAAAGTTCCTGTGCAGCAGATTTGCCTAATGCAATACGTCGTCTGATCTCTTTGACTGCTGCTTCCGTGAGTGTTGATAGTTGATCCAAGAAGAATGAAGTCCTTGACAACTTCAATCTTTTCTCCATTGATAAGAATGTTGTTTTTTGGTCCAGTGGTGAGGATTTTTGTTTTCTTGACATTGAGATGCAATCCATACTGAAGGCTGTATTCTTTGGTCTTCATCAGTAAATGTTGTTAAGTGACCTCAATTCTATTCTGATAGTTAGTGATGCCATGTACAATAGATGTGACCAATGCCCATTCTTGGTCCATAGAATCTTTTGTATATTTGGGTCAATTGTTGCAGCCATGTTGTCATTCCACTTCTTTGAGGACCTTCCTGTTTGTTTATTTTTAAAACTCCACTTTGTTGTTGTTGTTAAATGCTTTCAAATCGGTTTTGACTCATAGCGACCCTGTGTAGGGTTTCCAAGGAACAGCTGGTGAGTTAGAACTGCTGACCTTATGGTTCAAACCAACCTTGCAGCCCATCGCTTTATCCCACAGCACTACACCATGACTCCCACAACTTTACTTTACCAGGCATGTTGTCAGTCTCCAGAAACTGGTCTGTCCTCATAACAGGTTCAAAGTATATAAGACGAAGTCTCACTCCTTGCTTCTAAAGAGCATTATGGATGTACTTCGCCCATAACATATTTGCTTAATTTTCTGACAGTCCATAGTAATTTCAATGTTCTTCTTGAACACAATAATTTAAATACACTGCTTATTCTTCAGTCTTCCTTATTCAGTGTTCAGCTTTCATATGCATATACTATGACTTGGATCAAGCACTCCTTAGCCCTCAAAGAGACATGTTTGCTGTTTAACACTTTAAAAAACAGGTCTTTTGCTTCATATTTGCCTAATGCAATATATCCATTGATTTCTTGACTGCTGCTTCCATAAGATTTGATTGTAAATCCAAGTGAAATGAAATTTTTAGCAACTGCAATCTTTTCATGATGTTATTGTTTGATCAGTTGTGAGGATTTTTGTTTTCTTCACATTAAGGTATAATCCATACTGAAGGCTATATTCTTTGATCTTCATCAGTAAATATTTCAAGTTCTTTTCACTTTCAGCAGGCAAGGTGTGTCATCTCTATATCACAGATTGTCACTGATTCTACCTCCAATCCTTAAGTCATGTTCTTCTTCATATAGTCCAGCTTCTCTGATTATTTACCCAGCTTACTGCTAAAAGGATACAACCCTAAAACACACTTTTCTTGATTTTAAGTTATGCATTATGCTCTTGTTCTGTTTCAGATTACTGCTTCTTGCTCTATATACAGGTTCTGCAAGAACACAACTAAGTGTCTATAATCACCATTCTTTCCAAAGTTATGCATAGTTCATATGATCCAACTTAAAGTTATATTTTGGCACTCATAGACTTGTTTTAAGTTTCTTCAGCTTCAACAGAAGTCAGCATATGAGCAACTGATAGTCTGTTCCACCGTCTGCCCCTGCCTTATTTTGGCTGATGATGTTATGCTTCTCCATTGTCTACTTCCACAAATGTAGACAGCTTGATTCCTGTGTAATCCATCCAGCAAGGTTCATGTATACTGATGACAAATATGTCACTGGTCATGTAAAATTCTACAATTCAATTCCAGTACTGTTTCATCACCAAGACCAAAAACAATGCAATGTGACAAAAGTAACAATTAACATATGTACAAAGAAGACAGACAATCAATTCTCAGAGATTGCCAAAATATGTATTCCAGAGAGACACCTATCTGTGAGTCTTGTTGTTGTCATTGTTAAGTGCCATAGAGTTGGTTCCGACCTATAGTGACCCTGTGGAGGGTTTCTAAGGAGTGGCTGGTGAGCTTGAACAAACAACCTTGCAGTACAAACTGACTTTTCAGTCCAGCTCATTAATCCACAGTGCCACACCAGGACTCTGATTCTTAGCAGAGTAAAATATCACTATATGGAAAATGCCAGTTCATGCTGGCCTTGAGAGTAGCAATTAGAAAAGCAAGGAGATGCAAAACAATTTAATGAGTATGGAAAAGTTTAAGCAGTTCATATATTTTGAAACATAAAGTGATAGTGGTGGTGGTGTGCTGTGGAATTGGTTCCAACTCATAGCAACCTTGTATAGGGTTTCTGAGGCTATAAACTTTTATGGGGCTATAAACTTTTAGTCTCATCTTCCTCCTGTGGAATGACCAATACCTTCAAATTGTTGGCTTTAAGGTTAGCAGTTCGACTTGTAACCACTACACTACCAGAGCTCCTTGAAACACAAAGTAGAAGGAGCAAAGTAAAGAGGTAGGAAGCCTAATAACTTTGGAGGGTCAGCTTCTTTGTTACAGATGACCTGGTGACATAGGAAGTTTAAGCATTGGGTTACTAACCTGAAGGTTGCTAGTTTTAATTTATCAGCTGTTCCATTGGAGAACCAATCAGCCTGCCTGATCCCATAAAGATTTGCAGTTTTGGAAACTCTATGGAATAGTTCTACTCTAACTAACTAGGTCACTGTGAGTTGCAATCAATGGCAATGAAATTTATAGTTTGTTAAACAAGGGAGAGTCTGCCTTGGACAATGAAAATCTATGAAAACATTTTAGAAAAAAGAGAGATGAATTAAAGCATGGTTAGAGAACAATTGGTATGAATTACAGTGAGGAAAGGTCTGCACCAGGATTGTGTTCTTTCACCATGCTTATTTAATATCTATGCTGAACAAATAATCCCAGAAGCTGGATTGTATAAAGAAGAATGTGGCATCAGGATTGGGAAGAAATCTCATTAGTAACATGCGATATGTAGATGATGAAACATTACTTACTGAAAGCAAAGAGGACATAAAATACTTACTGGTGAGGATCAAAGACTGCAGTCTTAAGTATGGGTTGCAGCTCAATGTAAAGAAAACAAAAATCCTCATTACTGGACCTATAAAAAACATCATGATAAATGGAGAAAAGATTGAAGTTGTCAAATACTTCATTTTGTTTGGCTCCACCATGAACACTCAAGGAAGCAAGAAATTAAATGAACAAGACCACCTTAAAATGTTCAAGAACAAAGATGTCAGTTTGAGGGCTAAGGTGTGTCTAATCCAAACCATGGTATTTTCAAGAACCTCATATATATATAGATATAGATATATATAGATATATATATCTCGAACAGTGAATAAGGAAGACCATAGAAGAACCGATGCAACTGAGTTAAGGTGGTAGAGAAGAATATTAAAAGTATCATGTAATGCAGAACAGCTGTGTTGGAAGTACAGCTAGAATGTTCCCTAGAAGACATTATGTTAAGACTTCATCTCTTAAGCTTTGAATATATTATCAGGAGGGACCAGTTTCTGGAGAAGGAAATTATTCTCAGTAGAGGAAGACCCCCAACAAGATGAATTGGCACAGTACTAGTAACAATGGGCTTAAGCTTAACAATGACTTTGAGAATGGCACAGGACTGGGCACTGTTTGGTTCTGTTGTAAATAAAGTCACTTTGAATTGGAACTGACTCAGTGACACTGAACAACAAGTGAGAGATGATGGGTGCCTAATCTATCCATAAACATATTTGAGGTATTGATGTTGTGTATTAATGATACTTGTAACTGATGATATGTTAGAGTGACAAGGAGAGCAAGGAGCATCTCCTAGGTGTACAATTTAGGAGACTGGTTTCATAATAACTATTAATGAGGAGAATACTAAAAGTGTCACGGGCTGCCAAAAGAACCAATAGATCTGTTTTGGAAGGAGTGCAGCCAGAGTGCTCCTTAGAGGCCAAGATGACCAAACTTCATCTCTCATACTTTGGACATATTGTCAAGAGGGAACAGTCACTGGAAAAGGATATCATGCTTGGTAAGATGGAGGATTGGAGAAAAAGAGGAAGACCCCCAACGAGATGGATTGGCCAGGTGGCAGCCTTGATGGACTCAAGTGTGGCAGCGGTAGTGAGGTTGGCCCAGGATCAGACATTGTTTCGCTGCTGTGCATGGGGTTGCTATGAGTCGGTTCTGACTCGATGGCACCTGACAACAACATCAACAACAATTAATGAGATGGTAGTGGTAGTGTGCTGTGGAGTCAGTTCTGACTCTTAGCAACCCTGTATAGGGTTTCAGAGGCTGCAAATATTTATGAGAGAAGAAAGCCTCATCTTTCTCCCACAGAGCAGCTGGTAGATTAGAACTGCTGACATTTCATTTAGTAGCGCTGGTCGTAATCCACTAAGCTACCACAGTTCTGTTTAATGATATATTGTTGTTGTTGTTATTTTCAAGTGTATAATGTAATAATTGTCCATATTTTCATATTCCCTAACTCATTAAAAATTATTAAACAACCAATCTCCTAAATTGTACACCTAGGAGTATAATCTAAATGTATGCATGCGCGCACGCACACACACACACACACACACACACACACACATACACATACACACCCTCTGGTGCTTATCCTATAGCACCTGGTGTGGCGCTGTGGTTTATGCTTTGGCCCGCAAAGTTTGTTTAAACAGCAAGGTCTGCACTAAAAGCTCACCAGCCGCTCCTCAAAATCCCTATACAGGGTCGCTATGGGTCGGAACTGACTCAATGGACTCAACAATAGCAACTCGTTATTGTTAAGTGCTGTTGAGTTGGTTCCAACTCATTGGCCCTTTATAGGGTTTTAAAGGAGCAGATAAGTAAGTGAAAATAAATAAATGCATACATACATATGTATTTATTCATATGTATGTGTGGTGCATAAGATAAGCGCCGGACCTTAAGGTCAGTTTGAGCTGAAAGTTTAATGGTTCAAACTCATCAGCTACTCCTCAAAAATCCTGTAGCGGATCCGATGAGTCAGAACTGAGTCTACAGCATTTAACAACAATAATGACATTGTGTGCCATCAAATCAGTTCTGACTCTTAATGATCCTATATAGGATATTCAAGGAGCAGCTGGTATGTTTGAACCACCGACCTTGCAGTGAACTTTTGCTGTGTTATGTGCCATTGAGTTGATTCTTATTAATTGTGACCCTGTGTAGGGTTTCTGAGCAGCAGCTGGTTGATTTGAACCACTGACTTTGCATAGTATCATAATGCGTATCTTACAGTGCCATAACAGGACTCACATATCTATATATGTTGTACTTTGGAATATACAGATGAGTCCCCAACAAGTGAATGGTTATTTTAGTTTTAAGTTCATTGGAACAGTTTATTTAAAGTTACATACTTACATATCATTAACTATTATACAATGTTGTGGTGCTGTGGGTTAATGTGCTAGACTGCAAAGTCGGTTTGAAGCCCAAAGTCAGCAGTTCAAGCTCACCAGCAGCTTCTTGGAAATTCTATTCTGGGTTGCTATGGGTCGGAACTGACTAGATGGCACTTAAAACTACACACACACTGTACACATACAATGAATGTATAGAATTAATGTATTTTAAGTAGAAGATCTATATTTTAGAAAATTATAATCAAATATTAAAGAAGGTCATTGCATCAGGATCTGAGGAAGGGTAATTCTGATATGCATTAATGTAAGGTACCAAATGATGTATTTCGTTAGATAAATCTGCTGCACAAAACCTCTTTAAAGTGTTCAAGAGCAAAAATGTCAGTTTGAAGACTAATGTGTGCTGAACCCAAGCCATGGCATTTTGAATGATCTCATATGTATGTGAAAGCTGGATAGTAAATAAGGAAGACTGTAGAATTGATGCATTTGAGTTATGGTGTTGGAAGAGAATATTAAAAGTACCATGGACTGCCAAAAGCACAAACCAATCTATGTTGGAAGAAGTACAGCCAGTATGCTCCTTAGAAACCAGGATGGCCAGACTTCCTCTCTCATCTTCCAGCATATAATTTGAAGGGGCCAGGCCTGGAGAAGATCATCATATTGATATTGTGGAGGATGAAAGAAAAACGAAGATACCAAATGTATTGGCACTGTGGCAGCAGCAGTGAGCTCAAGTGTGGAAATGATTTTAGGTTGGTGCAGGATTGGGCAGTGTTTCGTTCTGTAGTGCATAGGGTCAATGTGTGCATCAGTTCCAGCTGGATGGCACTTAACAACAACAACAAAGGTACCAAAAAAAAGGCGCAGAATTTGAGACTTTTTAAAAAGACAGTTGTTAAAAAAAGAAAAAAAAATGTAAATGTTTGCTTCAAAGAAGTAGTTTAAGATAAAGTAAGACATATTTCAGAATTTGACTACATTGAGTTATCAGTAATCTTTGTTAGGGTAGTTTTAGGATACAGCAGAAACTGAAGTCAGATTCCCTTCAGTGGTGGAGATAAAAATCAGGTGGGAACAATGTCGTTTGATCATTTTTTCAAAATGTTTGGATGGCATAAATGAAAGAGAAAGATAAAAATAGAGATAAATGAAGGAAGTGCCATTCAAAATATATTTATTTTATCTATGTGGAGGTGAGAGAGAGAAAATAAAGGGAAGAAGAAAAGAAGGAAGAAATGAGCAATTGAAGGAAGTAAGGAAAAAGGAAAAGAGTAACCAAGAAAAGTAATTGAAAATGTTTATAGATTACAGGATTTTTAAACCTCAGCACAGAAATTTTCAGTCAGATAATATGCATCATTTTGTAATGTCTGGTCAAGAAGTGTCTTGGGCCTTTATCCACTATATACTATTAAATACCCCACTTTTGACAAACAAAAATGTTTCTAGACATATCCAAATATCATCTCAGATTTGAGCAGAGGAAATTATTCCCTGATGAACCATTAGAAGAGATTGAAGATGTGAGGAAAAAGAGGAAAATAATATAGAGTCCACTAAGGTAAACAGAGCTCTGGTAGTGTAGTGGTTATGAATTGGGCTGCTAACCTCAAGGTCAGCAGCTCAAAACTACCAGCTGTTCCGCAGGAAAAAGATGAGGATTTCTGCTCCCGTAAAGATTTACAACCTTGCAAACCCTGTGCTGGGTCACTATGAGTCGGAACCGACTCCACGGTACTTAACAACAGCAACAACAAGATAAAAAGAAGTTCTGGTATTCAGAACACAGAAGAGCAGAAGAGTCGTGTCTTGTAACAACAAAATAAGAGAGACAAAGACCATATAAATGCTAGAAAATTCACTTTTCCTTTTAGGATTTGTTGTTAAGTATTGTTGAGCCAGTTCTGACTCATAGTTACCCTATATAGGGTTTCCAAGGAGAGGTTGGTGGATTTGAAACACTGACTTTGTGGTTCATAATTCAGTGCTTATCCTACAGTGCCACACCAGGACTTCAGGGCTAGAACAGTGATCCTGAAAGCAAATGATGATTTTTATTTGTTCTGTGAGTTGTTAGGAGACGTTATCTGGTAAGAATACACCAGCAGCAAACTGCATAGGAGGACTGAAGTAAGAGGAAATGATACAGGATGACAAAGCTGAAGAAAATGTCAGAAAAATAACCCCAAAACAAAAATCTTCTTAATATAATTGAGGCTCAAATATGGAAAGCATGACCTAGTCCCAATTCCAGTACATTCATGTTTTCTCTTAGCTACAGAAATGGAGAAAACTATTGTATTATTGTAACAATGTTAGATAATTGTAGGCCAAGTAGGGAAGATAGTATAGTAAACTATATTGGTTCATGGAAAAGAAAAGACCATGCTATTAGAGATTAGTAGATCTTTTTGGTTTGGGGTTTAGAGTTCAAAGATGTGTTGTGGCAAAGAAAAGGCATATGTGGCAAAGTGGAAGGATAACCAGATATGCGCCACTACACCACAAATTATTTTTCAGTGCCTTGCATAAAAGCATTTCTTTATAATAAAAGCATATCATTTTCAGTTTATAGAAACTTTTTTCTTGAGTTCTATAATTTTAAACTGGGAGTCTTATATAGAGGTTACGTGTTGGGCTGCTAATTATATGGTCAACAGTTTAAATTTGTCAGCTGTTCCTCAGGAAAAAGATGAGGCTTTCTACTCCCTTAAAGATTTACAGCCTCTGAAACCATATACAGCGTTGGTATGAGTCAGAACTGACTCGACAGCATACCACCACCACCATAATTTTAAAAAGGCTTTAAATGCTATGAATCTGGAATAAGTAAAGTAGCTTATTAATTTTGCTTTATAAATGAGAGATCTTGGATATTTTCATAAAACAGTTTTTCGTACAAAAAAAAAAAACAAAAAACCAGAGACTGTGTAAAGGCTTTGAAGAATAAGAATAAATACCATTCTGTCGAGAAGCTGTGCTTCTGCAGCTTTTAATTCAAAGTTGTAAGATAAACTTGATTTTACATTTTCTCCAACTGAGAACATGTTGATATTATTTAAAGTTTATAAAAATAAATGAATTACATATTTTTAAACCTGTTCTCCAAAGATAGGGGAACAGGTTACTTTTCAGTTAAAAGCCTTTGTAAATATATGATGGAGAGAAGCCCTAGTAGCAGAGTGGTTAAGAGCTTGGCTGCTAGCCCTAAAGGATGGTAGAGAGATCACCAGCTGCTCTACAGGAGAAAGATATAGCAGTCTTCCATTAATATTTACAGCCTTGCAAAACCTATGCGGAAGTTCTAGTCTGCCCTATAGGGTCACTATGAATAGGAATCAAATTCCTGGCAACGGTTTGTATTTTTTGGTTTGGTATCTGACTAACAGAGCATTATGGAGGTACTTAGAATGCCAGTTACAAGTCACCTATCTCAAAACTCAATCACAGTAGAGATGAAGAAGTGATTCAAATTTAATAAAGCCCTAAACAAAGGCACCAGCTACTTCCTAGGCAATGCATACAGATATATGGATCACCTACTAGAGTAGTGGTTACGAACTGGGCTGTGAACCTCAAAGTCAGCAGTTTGAAATTACTAGCTGCTCCATGGGAGAATGATGAGGCTTTCTGCTCCTGTAAAGATTTACAGCCTCGGAAACCCTGTGCAGGGTCACTATGGTTCGGAATTGACTCGACGGTACTTAACGACAGCAACAACACTTTGTACTTCTGGTGTAATGCGGTGCATCAGCACTTGACTGTGAACCACAAAGTTGGCAGTTCAAACATACCTGTTGCTCCTTGGAAGACCATTACAGGGTCTCTGAGTCAGAATCAGGACACTTAACAACACATGGACTTTGCCTTCAGGATATGGACTATTATTATGAATATCCAAATAAAGTATGAATTCAGTAGTCTTCTTCAGGTGGCATTATCAGGCCTTCGTTGCTTTCCTTATTTAGCATAAAGCAACTGAGATAAGTAACTAAAATGCAGAGATCAAAGAGAAAAAAATTGTTTTAAGTATGGACTCCAACAAACATTGAATGGTTTGATATTTCATCTGATTAAGGAATCTGAAACTTTCTGATTTGCAAATTGCTTTAGTCCTTCCAAAGAAAAGTGTTGAAAGAATAACTACAGGGGTGAAGTGAACCATGTTCAACCACTACACCCTTATTTTAAGTCTCCACAGGAGATTTTAGATTTAAATTAAATCCTAGGGTGATAGAAGTTAGAGTTTCCTGGTGGATTTTAGATTATGCTATGAAGATTAAGTTCAAATTTGGGGCACTGAATTTGAACAAAGACAAAGAAATTGTAGAATTAATGCATTGGCTAAGTCTGGAGCAGGTGAGTCATAATGAATCAGGATATAATTTATGGTCAATATTGCAATTTATTGTGATATGATTACTGTTTTTCCTTTCTTAGAGGATGGGTGACTAAATTAATTCTTATTTATTTTTAATTCAGTTTATTGAAACCAATAGCTGAATTTTAACCAATATTGCAATTTATGGTGACTATTGCAATGCGTGGTGATAGGAAGTATTTAAAAATCAGATTTTTTTCTTTTCTTGGAGTGTAGTTGTCTAAATTAATTGTTAACCATTTATAATTCAGTTTAGGGAAACTAATAGCTGAGTTCTAGGGTGACACTGTTGATGTTAAGTGTTATCGCGTAGGTTCTGACCCACAGAGTTTCCGAGAAGCGGCTGGTGAGCTTGAACCGTTGACCTTGAAGTTTAAACGTCTTTGTAGTCTGGCGCATTAACCCATAGTGCCACACCAGGGTGACTTTGGTGGTGATGGTATGCTGTAGAGTCGGTTCCGACTCATAGCCACCCTGTGTAGGGTTTCCGAGGTTGTAAATCTTTATGGGAGCAGAAAGCCTCATCTTTTCCCCGAGGAACTGCTGGTAGTTTTGAACTGCTGACCTTGAGATTAGCAGCTTGACTCGTAACCACTATGCTACCAGAGCTCCTTTGAGGGTGACATTAGGTATACATAAAGGCTGTGAACACATTCAGAGTCTCTGAAAGAGGAAGTGGGTTACTTACTAATGGAATGCCAATCTATGATGTGTTAGTGATGTGGCCAAGGCTTTGAATGTACCACACACCTCTCTTTCCAAGCACCTAGAGTTTGTATTGAAAGTGCCACGGGCTGCCACAAGAACCAACAGATCTCTGTTGGAAGAAGTGCAGCCAGAGTGCTCCTTGGAGGCCAAGATGGCCAAACTTCGTCTCTCATACTTTGGACATATTGTCAGGTGGGACCAGTTGCTGGAGAAGGATATCATATTTGGTAAAGTGGAGGGTCATAGAAAAAGAGGAAGACCCCCAATGAGATGGATTGGCCAAGTGACAGCATCAATGGACTCAAGCGTGGCAATGGTAGTGAGGTTGGCCCAGAATCAGGCAGTGTTTCATTCTGCTGTGCATAAGGTCGCTATGGGTTGGTACTGACTCGATGGTACCTAACAACAACAGAGTTTATGTTACTTTGGTCAAAATTACTGGCCTATGTAGTAGCTAAGGAGCCCTGGTAGTGTAGTGGATTGCAAGCTGAGCTGCTAATCCCAAGAACAGCAATTTGAATCTACCAGCCACTCGGTGGGCAAACCAAGACATTATCTGCTCCAGTAAAGATTACAGCCTCAGAAACCCTATACAGGGTCACTATGAATCAGAACAGACTCAAGTGGAAGGAGTGAAGGAACAGTGGGTTGTCATTAAATTCAGTCATCACATTTCAAGGGAGTGAGGAGTATCAAGTGAATACTGTATTGTCTTTGAAGAAAGCATATGGTATACTGTCAGAGAAATGTCAATTGAAAGGCAAAGAGTAAAACCAGGTAGCATGCAAATAGTCACTGAGAGACAGGGAAATGAGGAATGAGAAGTTCTATCCATAAATTTGCTGACAAATACATTTGGTGTACCCCATAAATCATTTTTGAACATATTCTATATGACATTTATTATTTTAGGTTCAGGAAACACAAAGAAAAATAATACATTATCCCTTCCTTCATAGGGTACATTTTCTACATGGAGTAAAAAAGACATGTCAACGAGTCATAAATAAAGCCATTTGAAAAGGACCCAATGCAGTTTATTCTAAATTACTTGTGGAATTCACAGAAAATTCATGGCATCTAAAAATAAATTTCACAATCAAGGTATTGCTAAAATTTGGAAAGTTGTTCAATTAATTTTAAATCACTAGCGCTAGAGTACTGAGAAGTAAGATTAAAGGTATGCAGTGCTTTACAACTTGAAATACAATGAACTTTTAGACTTTTCAAAAGGGTTAGAAAGTCCATTCATAGATCTGCATACTGAGGTCTATACCAATCAGGAAACTTGGAGAATTTTATCTCATTTAATCAATGCCAACCATTACTCACACTCCTATGTATTTATCTTTTTATGAGTTTATCAAAAAACAACACAATAAAAATATTATGGTTACTTTCCACAGTTTATTGCACTCAAGAAGTATATTTTGTGTAAGGAAATATTTCTGGGTGAGGGTTGGTAGATCTGCAATCTACTTTTTTTTTCTTTTCCTGAACCTCTATCAGTTTATAGTATCATCAAATCATACACTGCTTTTAGTATGAGTTTCATTTTATTCCAATTTCTCATCACTTGATGTTGAACTTGGAAAAAAAGAGAAAGGATCAGTAGTTGGAAAATATGACCTTGATGATAAAAATGATGCTGGAGATTGCATGATAAAATTTGCAAGACCAACAATTTATTCATTACAAATACTTTTTTTAAACAACATAAAAGGTGATTGATTATACTCATGGACCTCACAATGTAGAATATTCAGGAACCAAATTGATGAACTCTACGAGAAGAAAACATGTAAAAATTCAATATCATCAGCCAAAAACAAGGCCAGGGGCAGACTGTGGAACAGACTATCAATTGCTCATATGCAAGTTCAGGCTAAAGCTGAAGAAAATTAAAACAATAGCATGAAAACCAACATAAGCCCTTGAACATATTTCACCCAAACTTAGAGATCATCTCAAAAATAGATTTGTTTTGACACTAATGACTGAAGCCTAGAAGAGTTTGAGGATGACATCCATAACATCATCCACGAAGAAGAAGAGGCAAAAGGTAATTTAAAATATAGTAAAAAAATAAAAGAACGAATAGATGTCAGAAGAAACTTTGAAACTTGCTCTTGAATGTAGAAAAGCTTAAAAGAATGGAGGAAATGAAGAGGTAAGAGAGCTGAACAGAAAATTTCAAGGCACAGGTCAAGAAGACAAAGTCACATATTATATATAAAAAAAAATGTACAATGACCTAGAGTTAGCAAAACAAATGGGAAGGATGTGCTCAGCATTTCTAGAATTGAAAGAACTGAAGAAAAACCTTTAAGATTCAACTTGTAGTATTTAAGATTCTATGGGAAAAATAAGGAATGATGCTGAAAACAGTAAAAGAAGATGGAAGGAATACACAGAATTACTCTACTGAAAAAAAAAAAAGTAAATGTTCAACCATTCAAGAGGTAGTGTATAATAAGAACCAATGGTACTGAAGGAAGAAATCTAAGGAGCAGTGAAAGCATTGGTGAAAAACAAGTCTCCAGAAATTGTCAGAATATGACTTAAAATATTTCAACAAACTGATGCAGCACTGGAGATGCTCACTCATCTATGCTAAGAAGTTACCATGTTAGCAAGCTGGCGTTCAACCTATTGGAAGAAGCCCATATTTGTGACCATTCAAAACAGAAGTGACCAAAGGGAATGGAGAAATCATTGAACAATATCATTAATATCACATGCAAGTAAAATTTTGATGACAATTATTAACAAATGACTGTCATTGTACATTGACAGGAAATTGACAGAAACTCAAGCTAGATTCAGAAGAGGATGTGTAATAGGGATGTCATTGTTGATGCCAGATGGATCTTGGCTGAAAGTAGAGAATACCAGAAATATGTTTACTTGTGTTTTACTGACTATGCAAAGACTTTCACTTGTGTGGATCATGACAAGCTATGGAAAACTTTTCAAAGAATGGGTATTCCAGAACACTAAATTGTGCTCGTGAGGAACCTGTACATCAACCAGGAGGCAGGCATTCAAACAAAACAAGGACTAATGAGTGATTTAATACTAAGAAAAGTGTGCACCGGGACTGTATTCTTGCACCTTACTTATTCAATCCTGAGCAAATAAATCTGAGAAATTGTACTGTATGAAGAAGAACATCGCATCAAGTTTGGAAAAAGACTCATTAACAACCTGCGATATGCAGATGACACAGTCTTACTTGTTAAAAGTGAGGAAGAATTAAAATACTTACTGATTAAGATCAAATAACTACAGCGTTCAGTATGGATATCACTTCAACATAAACAAAACAAAAAATCCTCACCACTGGATCAATAAATAACATCATGATAAATGGAGAAAAGATTGACACTTTCAAGTACTTCGTTTTGCATGGATCCACCATAAAAACTTATGGAAGCAGCAGTCAAGAAATCAAATGATGTATTGCATTAGGCAAAACTGCTGCATAAGACCTCTTTAAAGTGTTCAAGAACTAAGATGTCATTTTGAGAACTAAGATGTATCTGACCCAAGCCATGGTAGTTTGAAAAGCCTCATGTGCATGTGAAAGTTGGACAGTGGATAAAGAAGACAGTAGAAGAATTCATAAATTTTAATTATGGGTTGGATAAGAATATTGAATTACCATGGACTGTCTTGGAAGAAGGATACCTGGAATGATCCTAATTGGCCAGGATGATGAAACTTCATCTCTCAGACTTTGGGCATGTCATCAGGAGGAACCAGTCCCTGGAGAAGGACATCAATCTTGGTAAAGTGGAGGGTCAGCATAAGAGTATGACCCCCAAAGAGATGGACTGGCGCATTGTCAGTCATCAATGGGCTCAAGGTTAACAGAAATTTTAAGAATAATGTAAGACCAGGCAGTGTTTCATTCTGTTGTGCATTGGGTGGCTGTGAGTCAGAACCAACTCGATGGCTCCTAATGACAAGATGAATTAGGAGTGTTGGTTGGAAGGAGTATGCAAAATTGAATAAAATAGAATAAAGTTCATTGAAATAGTAAATTTTGAACAAAGACTTGGAAGTGACAAAGCAGTTAATAAAGCAAGTTTCTGGAATAAAGGACATTCTAGGGGAGATAATAGCTTAAGTAAAGACCCCAATGCTGGAAAGTATATTAACAGCAGCATAGGGACTAGAGAGACTGGGGTGGACTGAGTGAGAGGTAGAGCAATAAGAGTTTGACAGTAGGGGAATGGGATGCAGATCATGTCTGGCCTGTTGATCCATGTAAAGACTGATATTTTCTCCAAGGGAACCTGAAAACATGGCAGAGCTTTGAGCAGAGAAGTGACATGTTCTGGCCCATAATTTAAGATAATAACTTTGGGTACAGATATGAGATTAGACTGCAAAGGGATTTGTGTAAACTTGTTAGGAGGTATGTACAATATTGCTTGGGCCAGGACCACAGCTTGTGAAGTTGGCTCAAAATTATCAGATATATTTTAAAGACTGAGCTAATAGGATCATGATATCACTGGGTAGTTACTGTGCTAAGTCATTATTGTGCTAAGATGCTAACTGAAAAGTTGAAGGTTCAAGCCTATCCAGAGACATGTTAGAGAAAAGGCTGGCAATTTTACCTGAGACATTAGCCATTGAAAGCCCTGAGGAACACAGTTATACTGTGACATACACAGTGTTTGCATGAGTTGGAATCTATTCAATTGTTGTTGTTGTTAAATGTCGAGTCGATTCCGACCCATAGTGACTCTGTATAGGGTTTCCAAGGAGCAGCTGGTGAGCTTGAACCACCGTTCTTGCAGTTCAAATGATTTTGCAGTCTGACACATTAGACCACAGCGCCACACCAGGACTCCAATTCAACTATTCAATAGCAACTGATAAATCAGATTTAAAAAATGAAATAGAAATGGGTGTGAGAGAAAGGAAGAGGATACAATGGTAGTTCCAAGAAATTTTACCTGAGAACTACATAAATAAAATTGTTCAAGATGGGGAGGCTAATGTGAACCAGGTTAAATGGGAATTTAAAAAAAAAGCAACTAGGAGTTGGTTTGTACATCTTAAATTTGGGATTCCTATTAAATTTCAAGTTAAGGTAGCAGTTGAATATACAGTCTTTGGGAACAGGTGTGAAATAGAGATGAAAATTTAGATGAAATCAGTGCACAGATAATATTTTAAACCATGAGACCATAATAAGATTCCCAGAGACAGTTGTTAGAGAAAATAGACAAGAATTAAGCTCTGAAGTCCTCCAGCATTAGAACATTCAAAGACATACACCAGTCATTTTGGTCCTGTATTTTACAAATTTCTAAACTCTCATTAATTCTATAGTTTATCTGCTCATTTACATGGCTTTTCAAATTATGACATAATTATTTGCAAATTATGTCTGTTTTGTCTTAGTTATATCTTTCTCTTGTTTTATTACATTAGTTGGAATTTCCAGTACTACAAAAACAACAGTGGTGGTAGGCATGTTATTTTGACCTCAACTGAAAAATGCGTAGGAAAATATAATGCTTGTCCTCCAAATATAATAAGATATTAGTGACTGCAGTTGTTCAGTGCTGTTGAATCAGTTCCGACTCATAGCCACCTATGCACAACGGAATGAAGCACCACCTGGTCCTGTGTCAACCTCATAATTGACGTTACTCTTGAGCCCATTGCTGCTGCCATAGTGCCAATCCATCTCATTGGTGTTCACTCTCTTTTTTTGCTGTCCCTCCACTTTACCAAGCATGATGTCCTTCTCCAGGGACTGTTCCCTCCTGATGATGTGCCTGAAGTATGAGTTGTAGTCTGGCCATCTGGCTTCTAAGGGGCATTCTGGTTGTATTACTTTCAACACAGATTTGATTTTCTGGCAGTTCATGGTACCTTTAATATTGTAGTGGAAATTCCTACAGTAGGATGATACTGGGTAAAATGTTGCTGGTATTAGGTGTTATTGAGTCATCGCTGACTCACAGCAACTTTATGCACAACAGAATGAAATACTGCCTGGTTATGCACCATTATCATTGTTATATTGGAGACCATTGCTGCTGTCACTTTGTCTATCCATCATTGCGGTCTTTCTCTTTTTCACTGACCTTCCACTTTATCAAGCATTCCTTTTCCAGGGACTGGCCCCTGCTGGTAATTTCATATGTCCAAAATATGAGAGACGAAATCTCTCCATTCTGGTATGTGATGGCATTTCTAATCATTTTCCAGCATAATAAACTATATGTGTCTTTCATTCAAAATGGTCAGTCCATTCTCATCTCACTAATGCTTAGCTTGATTGTGTGGATCAAGAAAAGCTATGGACAACATTGCAAAGTATGAATATTCCAGAACAGTTCAATGTGCACATGAGGAATCTGTACATGGACCAAGAGGTAATTGTTCAAACAGAACATGGGTATACTGAATGGTTTAAAATTAAGAAAAGAGTGCGACAAGGTTGTATTATTTCACCATACTTATTCAACCTATATGCTGAGCAAATAATCTGAGAAGCCGGGTTATATGAAGAAAAATGTGGCATCAGGATTGGAGGAAGACTCATTAACAATCTGCCATATGCAGATGATACAACCTTGATTGTGGAAAGTGAAGAAGACTTAAAATATTTATTGATAAAGATCAAAGAACACAGCCTCAGTATGGATTGCATTTCACTGTCAAGAAAACAAAATTCCTCACCACTGGACCAATAAACAACATTCTTATCAATGGAGCAAAGATTAAAGTTGTCAAGGACTTCATACTTCTTGAATCAACTATCAACACTCATAGAAGCAGCAGTCAAGAAATCAAAGGATGTATTGCTTTAGGCAAATCTGCTGCACAAGACTTTTTTAAAGTGGTGAAGCCAGGGTATTTTTAATAACCTCATATGCATGTGAAAGCTGGCCAGTGAATAAGGAAGGTCGTAGAAGAATTGATGATTTTGAGTTATGGTGTTGGAGGAGAATATTGAAAGTGCCACGGTTTGCCAAAAGAATAAACAGATCTGTGTTGGAAGAAGTTCAGCCAGAGTGCTCCTTGGAGGCCAGGATGGCCAAACTTCGTCTCTCATACTTCAGACAATTGTCAGGAGGGACCAGTTGCTGGAGAAGGCTATCATGTTTGGTAGGTTGGAGGGTCAGAGAAGAAGAGGAAGACCCCCAGTGAGATGTATTGGAACAGTGGCAGCATCAATGGGCTCAAGCGTGGCAACAATAGTGAGGTTGGCCCAGGATTGGACAGTGTTTCATTCTGCTGTGCATAAGGTTGCTATAAGCCATTATTGACTAGATGGTACCTAACAACAACAACAAAAACAATGCTTAGTAAATTTGTCTTTGCATTCTATTTCATTTTTGATGACTTCCAATTTTTCTGGATTCATACTTTGTGCATTCCATGTTCCAGTTATTAGTGGATGTTTGCAGTTGTTTCTCCTCACTTTGAGTTGTGCCCATCAACAAATGAAGGTCACCAAAGCTTCACTCCAATTGTGTCACCATAGATAACTCTACTTTAAGGAGGAATCTCTTCTCCAGTCATATTTGAGTACCTTCCAACCATAGGGACTCATCTTCTGGCACTACATCTTACCATGTTCTGCTGCTATTCAAAAGGTTTTCATCTCTAGTAGTATGTCTGACAATATTCCACTGCTATTCTTACAGTTTTCAGAGGCTAAGCAATCCGAAATAGTCTGTCACTCCTTCCTAGACTGTCTTGGTTTGGAACTCCACAGAAACCATGTGTGGTCCTATATTTCAAATAGTGGCATAGTTTCCAGCATCACAGTAGCACACATAAGTCACCACAGTATGACAAACTGATAGATGAGTGATGATCTGAATAACATTTTTAGTTCCTTTGTCTAATGTAAAATTTTGACACTAATAAAAAATAGGGAAAGATGGCTAGTAATGTAGGGAATCTATTGGTGTAAGGAAATTCCAAAAATATACCTTCATTTCACGGCTTTACAAGGCAGATTAATTAGTGAAATACTTTTGAAAACTATCTAATTTAATATCATAGTGTTAGCGAGGCATGAGCTGGGGGATGACTAAATACAACCAGTTATGACTAGGCTGTGTACCTGGGTTCAAATTCCAGTTATACCATATTCTAAGGAGCTCTGGTAGCATAGTGGTTATGAGTCAGGCTGATAACCTCAAGGACAACAGTTTGAAACTACCAGCTGTTCTATGGAAGAAAGATGAGGCTTTCTGCTCCCATACAGATTTACAGCTTCTGAGACCCTATGCAGGGTTGCTAGAAATTGGGGCCAACTAAACGGCATTTAAGAACAATGAGTATGGTGTTGGTTGTGTGCTGTGGAATCAGTTCCAACTCATTTTTTGTTGTTGTTGTTAGGTGCCATAGAGTCGGAACTGACTCATAGCAATCCTATGCACAATAGAATGAAACACTGCCCAATCCTGGGCCAACCTCACAATTGTTGCCACACTTGAGTCCATTGATGCTGCCACTTTACCAATCCATCTCGCTGTTTTTTTTTTCTTTTTTCTCTGACCCTCCCCCTTACCAAACATGATATCCTTCTCCAGCAACTGGTCCCTCCTGAAAATATGTCCAAAGTATGAAAGATAAAGTTTGGCTGTCCTGGCCTCCAAGGAGCACTCTGGCTGTACTTCTTATAACATAGATCTGTTTGTTCTTTTGACAGCCTGTGGCACTTTTAATATTCTCCTCCAAACCATAACTCAAAATCATCAATTCAGCTATGGTCTTCCTTATTCACTGCCCAGCTTTCGCACAGATATGAGGTTATTGAAAATACCATGGCTTGGGTGAGGTGCACATTAGTCCTCAAGCTGATATCTTTGCTCTTCACCACTTTAAAAAAGTCTTATGCAGCAGATTTGCCTAATGCAATACATCCTTTGATTTCTTGACTGCTGCTTCCATGAGTGTTGATAGTCAATCCAAGAAGAATGAAGTCCTTGACAACTTCAATCTTTTCTCCATTGATAAGAATGTTGTTTATTGGTCCAGTGGTGAGGATTTTTGTTTTCCTGACAGTGAGTTGCAATCCATACCAAAGGCTGTGGTCTGTGATCTTCATCAGTAAATATTTTAATTCCTCTTCACTTTCAGCATGGAAGATGTATCATCTGCATATGGCAGGTTGCTAATGAGTTTTCCTCCAATCCTGATGCCATGTTTTTCTTCATATAACCCGGCTTCTCAGATTATTTGCTCAGCATACAGGATGAATAAATATGATGAAAGAATACAACCTTGTCGCACACGTTTCTTAATTTTAAACCATTTAGTGTTCCCATGTTCTGTTTGAACAACTACCTCTTGGTCCATGTACAGATTGCTCATGAACACAATTAAGTGTTCCAGAATACTCATACTTCACAGTGTTGTCCATAGCTTGTCATAATCCACACAGTCAAAAGCCTTTGTGTAGTCAATAAAGCACAGGTAAACATATTTCTGTTATTCTCTACTTTCAGCAGACATCCATTGGACTCATAGTGACCCCGTATAGGCTTTTCAAGGCTATAAATTTTTAGGGGATCAAAAAGTCTCTTCTTTTTCTATTAGAGAAGCTTGTAGGTTCTAACTGCTGATCTTGCTGTTAGCAATCCAACTTGTAACTCACTATGCTACCAGTGTACCTATATAGAGAGAAGGAGAGGGAGAGAAAGAGGGAGGAGAGAGGGAAGAGGGCTTGGAAACCCTCTACATGGTTGTTATGGGTCGGAACCAACCCATCGATATGTATGTATTGTTGTTGTTAAGTGCCTTCTGAAACTGAAGTCTAATTTAATATGATTTTCAGCTAGAATTCTAGTTATCAGTTATAGATTATACAGAATGAAAAACAAAAGACATCCTTTTATTTTTGCCAACATTTGAATCATTCCACGATTTCACTAAGCTTTATTCTCCTTAGATGAACTTCCATCAAGTAAATATATCCTAAGAAACTAGAACATACTTTTAATAAATTGTTTTCCCCCAACCCTCTTTACAAATGTTGTTATAGTTAAATGTTTCATAAATTGCTAAGTCACTTCATAACTTCAACAGGAAAAACTGACTGGGCCACAATGTCTGTTTGAGCCACAGGTCAGTTTTTCAAACTCACTAGCCACTGCTCGGAAACCCTACACAGGATTGCTATGAGTCGAAGTCACAACTTAATGGCACTTAACAATCACACTATATGAAGTGAACATTGAAAATAAAAAGAAGCATAATGGAAATAAGCATTTCTGTCCAAAACTGTAAAACTAGATTTCTGTTCTTCTATTTACTTGTGGGTGGTTCTATAAGATAAGCTCTGGTCTGCAAGCCCACCTACTGCTCCTTGGGAGAAAGATGAGGCTTTCTACTTCTGCACATCTGTCGAGGTCCTATGTCGGGGTCCCGCCTCGACAAGGAAGTGTGGGTGTCACGAAGAAGGGAGATCTGGCGGCGAAAGTGATAGAGAAAGAGAGAGATGAAATATACACACAAAAGACAGACACACAGATGTGATGCAAGCTCGCAGGTAGACAGATCTGCAAACATTTTGCCTAGCATTGCACAGTATTGCCTGCAGAACTCACTTTTCCTCAGCCTTTTATTCTCTTTTTTAGAGAGGGATTTATTACAAAGGAAGGATGTAATTCACTCAGGGAGGATGTCACAAAGGGAGGATGTGATTAAGACAGGATACAGAACTGAAATGTGATTAATCATTCAAAACAGGACATAATGATTCACAGGAACAACTTTTAAGATATTTTCATAGTTTTTCTTAACAATCTAACATTTTTATTTTTACAGAAAAAATGTTCAATCAAGCTGTTATATATTAACTTTTAGGCTTAAGTGATCTAGAGTCGCAATGTGCGGTTTCTTAAGGATACATAACATAAAGCAAGGTTCCTGAAAGGAGCCAAGCTGTCTCTGTACACTTTACGGGCTTCATTTATCTATACCTAAAATGCTACATTGTTCTTACTATTCCTATATACTTTCAGGAGGAAGGAGAGCATCTGGGTTAAACTGATTATATTCAGAGGTGGTTTAATGGGGCTGCCACTGATCAACCTAGGGTCTGCGTATGCTGTCCCCAGCACACATCCTTAAAAACTCTATACAGGGTCACTGTGACTTGGAACCAACTTGTTGGCACTTAACAGCAACACTACTTATCTGAGACTTTAGGTGGGTCACAGAGCCAGTAAAAATGCAGTCCAGTACTTATTCTACACAGTCACCAGTTCTCCACAAATAAATAGAATAGAAATCTAGTTTTACACTTTTGAACAGAAATGGTCCTTTCCTTTACATTTCACTTTTTATTTTTCAATGTTCACATCATATGTTGTTGTTGTTGTTAAGTGTCATTGTTTTGGTTCTGACTCATAGCAGTCCTGTATAGGATTTCCAAAGAGCAGCTGATGAAGAGTAGCAGTCCAGTGCATCATCCCAAAGCACTACACCAGGACTCCTCACTTCATAGACATAGTATATAATATAGTAATAAAAATAACTGGCCTCCTCATGTCACAAGGATGCGAGGTTCAAATGATAGTACAAATGTGAAGGCCTCTTTAAATTGTTAAGCTCAACACAAATATTTGTTATTGTTCTTATATACTGCAAGGATAAAACAGCTAAGCTGAGAAAAGAAAAGTAATTATTTGATTCTATTCATAATGATATATCTCAGAGGACATCAGAAAGTTTGGGAAATTTTCACATTCTTCTAATTCCGTTTTTCCATGAACTTTTTGGAAGTTCCTCATGTATATAGTCTACCTTAAAGAATGTGAACAGAGAAACAGTCTATGAGGAGTCATGAAGCAATATCTGTTGTTACCAGGCAGTATCACTTAGGTTTATTGTTAGCTACTGTCAAGTGCCTAGTCTATGATATCACTGACAAAACAAAACAAAATAAAACAAACACAGAAAATCCTAAAAACTACTCCCAGTCAATTCAACTTGGACAAAACAATTCAACTCGGCTTGCTTTTTCCTTGATTTATGGTCTTTTAATCATCTTCTACATGAAGAGAAATAAATTAGTTGCATATCCTCAGAATACTATTTTCATGATAACTTTAGTATGTGTGAACAATAATCTGAGGTGTGGAATTAGAGTTAAGGATGACATTTTTCATACCTCTATTTAAAAAACATCCTTGTTCCTTGGATGGGGACAAGAAATAGGCAAAGAAGAATGAATAGTGATGAAAGCAAATTTGAGGCTACATCTGATTTTTCTGGGATATTTTTCAAGTACATTTTATCCCTTAAAAATGTTCTTCTCATCTCATTGCCAAAGTCAGTGATATCTTGTGTAATCCTCCAGATAAGAACTGTTTAAATGTAGCACGTGACAAGTAGCCTATTTATTCTGTATTATTTTACTTAAATGTATTTGCAACATTTATCATTCATGATAAGTTAAAATACCTTTATCATTCTTGCTATTTTATTTTTGTAACTACTCTTTTGTGTTATAGAAAAGGGCAGTAGAAATATTTCCTCTTTAGAACTGTGAAAGTAAAAAGGTACTTACTATATGGCTCTGAGGAGGAAGTTTCCACAAAACTTGTCCAAAATCTAGGCAAAAGAGGGGGTGGATATGAAATGATTAAGCAGTAAAGAAAAAAACAACAGCAATTAAAAAAAAAAGATATGCATATAAAGTTAGTAAAAGCTATGAGAGAAAATACAATAGATAGGAAGATTATTTGAAAAAGTCATAAACGTATCCAAATCATTGGTTTGATGATTAAAAGCAAGTAATTGCACATCTGAGCCTAGTGATTGGGATTTTTAGTCATCCTTGGAAAGCTTCAGAAACCACAATTTTCTATGTGCTCTTGACTTGAGCCGATTTCTGAATTATCAGTTATTCATGCCTTTCACTATCCACCATGTTTCAGTGGAGAAAAGAATGGCCACAACAGCAGAATAACTCCTTCTGTTACAATGTATAAGAAGGCCATTCCATTACTCAAACTGTGTGACCTGAAAACAAACCTCATTTTTGTGAGATTTAACCACACCTTAATCTATAAACTGTTCTCTCAGTGAATGATATTTTCCCTTCTAAGCTTTAGATATTTGCTTATCACTTTTTCTTTTTTTTTTATGGGAAGAGATCAACCTATTATGTTCACTGCTACTCTTCTATTATGCTATATTGTCATTGTTGTTGTTAAGTGCCATTGAGTCTATTCCAATTCATAATGATCCCATATGGGATTTCCACAGATCAGCTGGTGAGTTTGAACCACCGACCTTGTGTTTCAAACCAACCTTGGGTCCAGTGCTTTATCCCACAGCACCACAACCTTGAGTCCACTGCCAAGACTCCATTATGTTATTATGGCGATAATACATGCTATTATGACTGTAATATAATATCATAGCATTATAATATTGTGATTGTAGGGTTGCTATAAGTCCAAATGCATTTGAGGTCAAGAGTTTGATTTTTATTTTGTCTTCTTTGGTTATGACTAGGCAACCCCATTACTTCTGAGCCTTTGTGTAAATTCTAGTTATGCAATCCCAGGCAGTGGAACTGTATGATGTGGGTTAGAGAGGTGTCTGTATTTGTGAGATTTGCATGAAGGAATAGTCAGGACTGAGGTTAGACCTTTGATTAGCTTGCATATTAGAGCTCATCCTGTTTGTGGGCCCAACTATTTCTGCTCTCTCATGATTGGTGTATCCATTTCCTAGAACTGCTATAATAAAATGGATGGTTTATTGGGACAGAAATTTATAGCCTCATCATTCTAGAAGGTAGGAATATGAATTCAGGTCATTGAGAGTGCCATGATCTCTCAAAACTTTCTGTTCTTGTTGTTGTTAAGTGTCATCAAATTCATTCCAACTCATAGTGACCCTGTATAGAACTTCCGAGGAGCAGCTAGTGGGTTTGAACAACTGATCTTGTGGTAGCAGTCCATTGTTTATTCTATAACACCACACAAGGACTTCAAAGGTTTCTAGACGATTTTTTTTCTTGTCTCTTTCCGTTTCTGGTAGCTCCAAGCTTTCCTTGTTTTGCAACTGATTTTTTCTATTCCTTTATAAGACACTATTAAGATTTGTACCGTAGAGTCAGTTCTGACTCATAGTGACCCTGCACAGGGTTTCTGAGGCTGTAAATCTTTACAGGAGCAGAACACCTCATCTTTCTCTTGTGGAACCATTGTGGTAATCTCGAACTGTCAACCTTGAGGTTAGAAGCCCGATCTGTAACCACTACACTTTCAGAGCTCCTTACTACTGGACCAATAAACAACATTCTTATCAATGGAGAAAAGATTGAAGTTGTCAAGGACTTCATTCTTCTTGGATCAACTATCAACACTCACGGAAGCAGCAGTCAAGAGATCAGACGATGTATTGCATTGGGCAAATCTGCTGCAAAGGAACTTTTTAAAGTATTGAAGAGCAGAGACGTCAGCTTGAGGACTAAGGTGCGCCTGACCCAAGCCATGGTATTTTCAATAACCTCATATGGATGCGAAAGCTGGACAGTGAATAAGGAAGATCGTAGAAGAATTGATGCCTTTGAGTTGTGGTGTTGGAGGAGAATACTGAAAGGGCCATGGTCTGCCAAAAGAATCAATAGATCTGTTTTGGAAGAAGTGCAGCCAGAGTGCACCTTGGAGGCCAAGATGGCTAAGCTTCGTCTCTCATACTTCGGACATATTGTCCGGAGGAAACAGTCGCTGGAGAAGGATGTCATGCTGGGTAAGGTGGAGGGTTAAAGAAAAAGAGGAAGACCCCTAACGAGATGGATTAGCCAGGTGGCATCATGATGGACTCAAGTGTGACAGCAGTAGTGAGGTTGGCCCACTATTGGACATTGTTTCGTTCTGCTGTGCATGGGGTCACTATGAGTCGGTTCTGACTCGATGGCACCTGACAAGAACAACAACTAAGATTTGATTAGAGGTAACTTGGTGTGGTTCTTTAAGATAAACATGGGGCTGCTAACCACAAGATCGGCCATTCAAACCCACCACCCATCAGCTCCTTCTCAGAAATCCTACGAGTCAGGACCAACTGGATGACACTTAACAACAACTACAACCTTATTTGAGTATGACCTTATGTTGATTTATAATGTTTTATAAGCCCCTTTTCCAAGCAAGGTCACATTGACAGATACCAAGGGTTAAGACTACAACATAAGATTTGGGGAGTGGGAAAGGTCACAGTTCAACCCTTTATAATTGACATCATTGCTAACTCTCAGATTTCCCTCATTTTCAACTCTTTTGGGGAGCAGCCATCTGCAGAAAGCTTTCTTCATCCAAGTTAAAAGAGAACAAGGATGCTCTACTGTTTGTATCAGTGTCCCACTGATAAGCGATCTCTCTCACATTGCAGAAGGACAGCTTTACCAAAAAAATCAAAAGAGGAAATCGTTGCTATTCACAGACCCAAAGAACATGCCAAGAACTTAGTTTACTCAACTTAATTGTGCTTTCCACTTGCTAGGAGCATTTCACACACATTTAAGTAAAAGGGAGACTAATAACCTTCCCAAGCATCAATTGTGCAAATATGATACAGTAGTTTGCATAGTTCTATTTCTCTCTGAAATCAAAACATAACACAGGTAAAATTATTATCTTTTGGCACAGCTTCTATATGCATTTAAAAACCTTGAATCAGGGTACACTTTATCCCTAGAGATAGGGAGTCCTGGTGTGGCACTGTGGGTTAATGCCTGTGAATGCAAAGCCGTTTGAACTGTAAGGTCAGCAGTTTAAGCTCACCAGCTACTCCTTGGAAACCCTATGCAGGGTCGCTATGGGTTGGAATCGACTTGATGGCACTTAACAACAACAATGAATTCCAAAATTTGCCTTGAAGGAAGAGCTCCCTTCTCCAAATGATGAGACATTTCCCTAGTAATGGAAGAAAAAATAAAGTTAATATTTAATATATTTAACAGCATCTGTGTTTCTAGATATACAATACTAGGTAATCTAATTTTACCGTGAAGCATTAATTATGCAAAATATGTTTAACCTCAGATAATTGCCACAGTTAACACTTTAAATCATTATTAGGTAGGAGAAGATAAGCTCAAATTAGCAAAGATCAGATACATAAATCTATTACAATTTATATTTGAAAGGAAGATTCACCAATAAATTTAAAATAGACATTCATGGTTGCAATATTTCAAAAGGCAACATTTGTTTTCCTGCCCTAAATAGTTCAATATTCTTATTATAATACACAAATAACTTTATGTCTTTGGAGAAATCTGTTCAGAGAAAGAAGAGACTGTTTTCATCTCTGCTTATGGAATTTTGTTGTGTGTTGCTGTAGGATAAGCACAGGCTTGTTAGCCACAGGCCCGATGACTCAATCCCAGCATCTCCTCAGATACTCTATACAAGGTTGCTGTGAGTCTGAACTGATGTTAAGGCACTTAAGCACAACAATGACTTGAAAATCTAAGTCATACCTGGATTAATATTATTTTTTAGAGAACATTATATCTTTAGCACAAAAGACATTCAGCTAAATAGCAATGACCCAATATTGTCCAGGTTATTGTAAGAAAAAGTTGTCTTTCTAAATCTCCCTAAATGCATGATGTCCAAAAACTATATATTTTATTTCAATCACAAGAGGTAGTCTCAAATTAGTTATCCAAAGTTTTGGATTATTTCTATTGGAAACATTATTGATAACTTGTTTGTATGTGGTTTAGAAGGGATTTTTTTTTTTAATTGTGAATTTAGTGAAGGTTTACAGAAAAAAATCTTCAGTTTTCTATTTATCTATTCATACACTTTGTTTCATCTCAATGATTATAATTCCCTATATACAACAGTACTTGTCCCACTTCCTCCCTGTGGTTACCCATGTACTAATTGTTGTTATTAAGTGATATTGAGTTGATTCCCATTCATAGGGACCCTGTGTAAGGTTTCCAAGGAGCAGCTGTTGAGTTTGAACCATCAATCTTGTGGTTTAAACTGACATTACTGTCAGTGTTATCCTACAGTGCCTCACCAGAACTCCCCATGTCCAAAAATTCTGTTTCAAATTCTTATATATTTGTGGGATATATATGTGTATATAATAGATATATAGATATAGATATATAAAAGGAGCTCTGGTAGCATAGTGGTTATGAATCGGGCTGTGAACCGTATGGTCAGTAGTTCGAAGCTACCAGCTGCTCCGCGGGAGAAAGATGAGGCTTTCTGCTCCCATAAAGATTTACAGCCTCAGAAACCCTGTACAGGGTCACTATTGTTGGAACCGACTTGAGGGCACTTAGCAACAATATGTATATAGAGTCCTGGTGTGGTGCTGTGGGTTAAAGTGTCAGACTGCAAAGCCCTTTGAACTGCAAGGTCAGCAGTTCAAGCTCATCAGCTGCTCCTCAGAAACCCTATACTGGGTTGCTAAGGGTTGGAATCAACTCAACAGCACTTAACAATAATATATATATATTTACTTATATATCCCAAATCCATTCTGCCAGTGTCTCTGTCCATGTGTCTACACACAGAACACTGTTGTTCTAAAGTTTTGTATATATTACTATTTACCTCTATTAGCTTTAGCTCTTACATATCTCCCTGTGTTGTTGTTCATCTTCATCATTCTTCTGCCACCTACCCTGTTCTTGTATATTGCCCTCCCTGTCATCCAAGTTAACACAAGTCCTAGTGTGGTGCTGCGAGTTAATGCACTGGACTGCAAAGTTGGTTTGAATTGCAAGCTTAGTGGTTCAAACTCACCAGCCTCTCCTAAGAACAGACTCAATGGAACGTAACAACAAAACAGTTTAGTCAGTGAATTACTCCCCATTTCCTCCTACCTCTGGTAACCATCAAAGAATGTTTCTTTTAACGTGAAACATGTTCTTGAGTTTTTACAATAATAATCTCATACAGTATTTGTCTTTTTGTGGTTGACTATTTTCACTCACCACCACTCATCTGTCAGTTTGTTGTGCTGTGGTGACTTGTGAGTTGCTGTGATTCTGAAAGCTATGCCACTGGTATTTTAAATACAAGCAGGGTCAACAGTGGTATACAGGTTTCAGATGAGCTTCCAGACAAAGAAACACTAGGAAGAAGAGATGAACTACTTCTGAATATTTGGTCACTGAAAACCTTATTAATAGAAGAGAAACACTGTCAGATATAGTGTGAGAAAATGAGCCCCTCAAGTTGGAAGGCACTCAAAATGCTACTGGAAAGAGCTGCCTCCTCAAAGTAGAGTTGACCGTGATGACACGAATGGAGTAAAGCCCGTGGAAGAAAAGCCCAAAGGACCTTCATTTGCTGATGAGGCACATCAAAATGAAGAGAAACAGCTGTAAACATCCATTGAAAATCAGAACATGGAATGTATGTAGTATGAATCTGGGAAAATCGGAAATTGTCAAAAATGAAATGGAACACATAAACATCGATATGTTAGGCATTAGTGAGCTGAAATGGATTGGTATTGGCCATTTTGAATCTGACAACCACATGGTTTACTATGTCTGGAATGACAAATTGAGAATGAATGGTGATGCATTCATCATCCATCAGAACATATCCAGATCAATCATAGGTACAACACTGTCTGTGAAAGGTTAATGTCCATGCACCTACAGGGAAGCCCAGTTAATACCACTATTATACAAATGTATGCACAATCCACTAAAGCCAGTGAGGATGAAATAAAAGAATTCTACCAACTTCTTCAATCTGAAATTGATCAAACATGCAATCAAGATGTATTGGTCATTATTGGTGACTGGAATGCAGAGGTTGGGAACAAAAAGGAAGGATCAGTAGTTGGAAAATATGGCCTTGGTGATAGAAAACATGCTGGACAATGCATGATAGAGTTCTGCAAAATCAATGATTTGTTGATTTCAAATACCTTCTTTAGACAGCATAGGAGATGACTACACACATGGACCTCACCAGATGTAATACATAGAAATCAAATTGACTACAACTGTGGGAATAGAGGATGGAAGAGCTCCATATCATCAGTGAAAACAAGGCCAGGGGCAGACTGTGGAATAAACCAAAATTACTCATATGCAAATTCAAACCAAAATTGAAGAAAATGAAAACAAGCCCATGAGAGCCAAAATATGACCTTGAATATATCCCACCTGAATTTAGAGATCATCTGAAGAACAGATTTGATACATTAAACACTCACGACTGAAGACCAGAAGAGTTGTGGGATGACATTAAGAACATCATACATGAAGAAAGCAAAGTTATAAAGAAGACAAGAAAGAAAGAAAAGGTCAACATATATGTCAGAAGAGACACGGAAATCTTTGTAGTTGTCATGATTATAAATTGATATCTATGATTCAATTTTGAAAGTTTGTTTTAGTTTAGATACTTCTATATCTGGATTTTATCCTGGATGGTATTGCCATACCAGTCTCTAGTTGTTGTAGGCTGTTGTTGGTTCTCAATCCAAAGGACTAATTTTAGTACTTTTTGTAAAGTCGGTCTGGTTTTTACAAATTCCTTTCATTTCTGTTATTGGGAAATGCTCTAATTTTGTCACAACATTTGAAAGACAGTTTTGCTGGGTGTATGGACAACATTTTTCATTGAGAGTTTTATATATGTCTCCCCACTGCCTTTTTCCTTGCTTGGTTTTGCTGAGAAACCAGAGCTTAATTTTATTGGTTCTCCTTTGTATGTAACTTTTCATTTTTCCTGAGCTGCTTTAAGGATTCTTTCGTTGTCTTTAATTTTGGAGAGTTTGATTGTGATATATCTTGGTGAATTTCTTTTGGTGTCATTCAGCTCCTTGAATGGTTAGTTTCTTGTTTTTCATTTGTTAGGGAAATGCTCTTCCAAAAATACTTCAGCTATCTTTTCTGTGCTTTTTTTTTTTTTTTTTTGTCTCTTTATATTCTTGAATTCTTGTCACCCATTCGGAATTCCTCTTCATAGTGTAGCACATGAATCTAAAGCTTTTTTAAAATTTTTTTCATTCATTCTTATTATGCTTCTAGCTTACCAGTATTGAAAGATTTATCTCCTAGCTCACATATTCGGGCTTCTAGTAAGTCAAATCTGTCCCTTTTTCCATTCACTGTTTTGTCCATTTCTGTTTACAGGTTTTGTATTGTCACCAATCCTTTCTATATTTGTTTTGTTGTTGTTGTTCCTATAGTGCTTACCTGAATTCTTCCTTGTTTTTCTCCACCATTATGTCAATCACTTGTATACACCTAAATATCATATTTTTAAAGTCATTTTCAGGTAGTTCTAATGCCTTTTCCTCCACAATCTTGTTGTCTAACTCTGCCTCTATTTCACTTGTTTGAGCCACACTGTCTTGCTTCTTTGTGTGAACAGAAACTGTCTGCTTCTTTTGAGACATTGTGAAGTTGTATTTGTATTGAAGTTTATATGTTGGTATAATCTTAGGCACTTACCAACTGCTCTTTGTTGGGTATGATCAGGAGATGAGCTTATACACCATTCTCTGTTCTTTGTTCATGCAGTTCAGTTTGACTGATGTTGGTTGTCATTGATTCAGTTTATAACAACTTTTATTGGCTCTTGCCCAATGGGTGGGACTGGGTATTGCTGTGGCTGGACTGTATGACTGCAGTTGCTGTCTTATGTCAGGTGACAAAAGAATAAAAAAAAAAAAATCAAGAAAGATGAAATACAGTTATAAACAAGCAAACAACAGAAAAGATACTAAATAAAAAGAAAAAAGCAGGCAACAACTCAAAAAAGAATACAAAAACAAAAGAGAGAGAAGAAAATAAACAATAAAAAGAGAGAAAATAAGATAGAGAAAATGAAAGAAAGAAAGAAAAAAAACCTAAACACAATCAGGGAAAGGAATGAGCAAAAGTGAAAGAGACCAGAGAGTAGTTATAGCAACAAAAAAATTGAATAAAGATGAATTAAATCAATGTAAGAAGAAATAAAGAAGCAGCAGTGGTTGGAAAAGAAAAGCATAAAAAATAGAAAGAAAAAATTGAAGGGGAAGGTAAAAAAAAGAGAAATCAAGCGAGACAGAAGCAATGGAGAAAAAAAAAAAAAGGAAAAAGAAACAAAAACAATGAAAGGAATACAAAACAAAAATAGGGCAGGTGTCAGACCCAAAGAAGAGTGAATTCTTGGTCTCCTGTCAGCCACAAATGTCATATTATGGGTGGTTAAGGGATGACACAGTAATACTCAACCCTTGATGAAGTTCATGTAGGGTTATTAGTTGTCTATTCTGAGTACCCATTCCCAAAGTAGTTCATGCAGACACCAAAGCAGGGTCTGAGTGCATGTCCTTCCCAGAGGAAGCCTGAGGGTAAGAGGTCACTCTAGTTCTGGAATAAGTCACACCTTATTCCTGGTGCCATGATTGGTGCTGCTAGCTCCCCACACACTTTGATGCAATTTTGACAGCCCAGAGAGCACAAATTACCCTGTGACTGTATGTAGACGGAGCCTGGCCACATCTCTAGTCACTAAATTATTGCAGATTACAAGAAAAGAAAAAACAAACAAAAAAAAAACTCTTTCTGTCCACCAATAAGCAGTATGCCTCTGTGCCACCTACTGCACTCCTGTCATTAAAGCTGCCCTTGAAAATTCAAGATGGCCACAACAGGGCTGGCTCGGCCACTGGCACAGATCATCAAGTCTTTTCTGTGTTATTTATTTGTTTTGTTTTTTATTCCCCACTATATATGTTCAACTGCTTTTCCTAGGGAGGACTAGCCCAGGACTCGCCATGGTTGACTCAGCCAATCTGGAGCAGGGTCCACCTGAATGGGGTCAATGTAGACAGGCTCTTTAATGGGGCTCACAACTGTGGCACTCACCTCTGTGCAGTTTTGACCCCTGAGAGAGTGGGAACTTCCCTGTGGGTGTATGCAAGTGAAGTCCAGTCTCACCTTTGATCACCGGGCTCCGGAGTGTGAGAATCAAGGAATAAATTGCACCTTTGTCTTTGTGCAACTCCAGTAACTTTTCTTGTCTCTGAAGCAACTCATACAAGCTCAAGATGGCTGTGCTATCTTGTCTCTAGCTCATATCACCAATCTCTCCTTATTTCGCCGTGTCTGCCCAGCTCTCTATTTTGATTAGCATTTAGTACACTTCTCTGTCTCTTCATTTGAAGTTCAGAGTTCCAGGACTATCATCTGCATCTGTTTTGCTTGGTTATCCATATGTTTGCTCTAAAGGAGCTGTACAGCCTTTATGCCTAGTCCACCATCTTGTTGTCCTTCTCTATTGCTAACTTATTTTGAGGTTCGTTCATCCATCCCAATTTCCACTGTCAATCTGTATTGCCTCTTATTTGTTGAGCATGGTGTAAGAATTATAGGGTAAATAACTTGGATGTAGAATGTTCTGTCATCAAGGATTTACAGGTTGACCAGAGAGTTAAGAAACAAACATAAACATCTAAGTCACATAATAAATTGCTAGAATATGTATTCAGTGTTAACTCAAAACTATTAATTCAGAATATGGGCTAGACATTGAGGCAGTAGAGCTAAGTGCATGAAAACAGACTTATTTAAAGGTGATACTGGCCTGCTGGGACTAAACACATTGGCAATCTGAGAACAAGAGTTTCTGTTATTGACATAGACCCTCTGCTTTATGACCTGAGCTCAATATGTTATATTAATGCAACAGTGCAATTATTTCAGGTAACTACACTAACTTTTGGAATGAACTGATAATGGACTTGTAACAACGTCCCTATCTACAATTATAGCCCAAAATGCTTCATCAAAAGGATTGTCAGAAAGAAGATCACATGACTACATCTAACTTTGAGAGTCGAGGAAGTACAATCCTCTCAAGTGCTGGAAGCAAGACAGTAGGATACTGCAGAACTGCAGTAATGCCCACTCGCACAGTGTGAGTGGTTATTTTATACCCTGTGTCTAGTTATTCTAACCATTTGAGATTTTGTGAGTGTGTTTCAATAGTTTGTTATCTCAAGCGAATTTTTTCATGGGAACTTGTTTATTTATGTGTTTAATGGTGCACTGATTATTATAGTTGAAACATTATTTCCAAGAAACTTTTGAAAGTTTTTAGAGAAACTTTTCATTAGCTTTGTCATGCTTCTTGAGTTACTAACAGTCTGAGACCATCTTTATTCAATTTAAAGCTTGATAATCACTGTACTATTCAGGGAATGCAAATTTAGGCTGCAAGCCTGCAGAAATGCAGATTAATTTCTATTTTATAACAATTTTGGTTGGATAGCCCTTGACTACCTGTAATCTTTTCCAACTACTGATCTTTTCTCTTTGTTATCAATTTTCATGTGTCAATGATCAGTAATTATCTGTACTTGTTGATTGCATGTTTGATTGATTTTAGACTAAAGATGGTAGAAATTTTCAATTTCATCATTTGCTTTAGTGTTGGTAAACATATTTGAACAGTCATGTTAACTAATTTTCCTTGTTATTCTTGTTGTAAAATGCTGTCGAATCGATTCTGATTCATAGTGTTTCCAGTGAGCAATTAGTTGATTTGAACCACCAATCTTGCAGTTAGCAGTCCAGTCCTATAATAGGCACACTAAGAATCCAGTCTTCCCTGTAAGCATATGGACATTATCTTATCACAGACATCATTGGACTTCAAGCCATCTTAAAATGTTCTTTTTTGGCAGTGAATGTGATGCTATTCCTTTTTAATTTGTGGTTCCCAATATAGTAAAAAATATATATGATAGTCTAAGTAAAAATGGCCAGTACCACTTAATTTCAACTCACTAATGCCAAGAATATCATTCTTTATGCATTCCATTTCATTTTTGACAAAGTCCAATTTTCCTAAATTCATGCTTGACATATTCTATATACCAATAATTAAAGAATGTTTACAGCTTTCTTTTAATTGTGAATTATACCCCATCAGTAAATGAAAGTCTCAACAGCTTTTCTCTATCCATGTCATTAAGTTCAACTCTATTTGAGGAGGTAGTTCTTACCTAGTTGTATTTTGAGGTTCTTCAAACTTGAGGGGTACATCTTCTGGCAATATATCAGACAATGTTATATTGTTATTCATAAGATTCCCAGTGGCAACCCATTCAGAAGTAGTCTGTCTTGCCTTCTTCTCAGTTGGTTTTAGTTTGGAAGTGCCACTGAAATGTGTCCATCATGGATAACCCTGCTGGTATTTAATACACTGG
The DNA here is from genome assembly GCF_000296735.1 of Chrysochloris asiatica. Lineage (NCBI taxonomy): Eukaryota > Metazoa > Chordata > Mammalia > Afrosoricida > Chrysochloridae > Chrysochloris > Chrysochloris asiatica. The sequence goes on from NW_006408529.1 coordinate 1,968,291, forward strand.
TAGCATAGCTTCAGCATCACAGCAACACACAAGCTACCATAGTACATAAAGCTAACAGACAAATAGTGGAGTCTATATTCTAGAGCCAGTTAAAAGTCTCTTCTGACATTCATTTTGGTGTTTTAGTTCTTGTCCTTTAAATCATATTTAAAAAATACATTCATATATATTTCATTGATTTATAAAACTTGTCCTCAGTGGTAAAATTAGTTTAAATTGTTTAATTTGTCAAGTCATGGGCAATTCTATATTAATGCCTATGAATCTCAACATTATTGACATTTTGTATTGGTAATACTTTCTTGGTCTATGTGCTCCTATGTCATTTTCTTTATTCCTAGCTTCTACCTACTATTGCCACTAGCATTTCCTTTCCCCATTATGACAAAAGTGTCTTCAGACATTGCAGATTGGATTTTTAGGGTTAAAAATTATACTGCATTGACAACCAGTGTAGAAGAATGTTGATATATTAAAATTAAGATTTATGAAAATAGTTGTAGTTATCTGAGTTAGAAATATTTGTATTTTCATGCATTCACTGTAAATTTCAGTTTTGTGATATTGAGGAAAGGGTCTTAAGAAGTCAAGTGGGAGTTGTTGGGACAATGTGATATAATAGAAAGAACATTGACTTGAAACTAGACAGAATTAAATTCTAAACCTACCTCAATTATTTATTTTGACAGATTACTAATTACATGGCCTCAGGCAAGTTACTGTATCTCTTTACCCTTACTTTCTACTTCTGTAAATTATGATTCCTTAAAGGGTTGTTTGTCAGTAATTTCCTTCTCATTTGATTTGATTGTTCACTCAGGACATGTAAAGCATGTAGTGCTAACCACTTTTTATTTTCCAGATAGCTTCTCAAGTACACACTTTTTCACTGAAGGCTTTGTTGCCAAGTTAAAAAACAAAACAAAAAACAATAACTACAACTTCAGGACAAAAGACATTAATCTATAAAATATTTTATTTAAGTTGAAACCTTAAAGATTTTTCATGGTAGACTCAGTTTCAACCTTATTTTATAAAGGACTTATGTATTGGGAAAAGACAGTAGAAAATTTTAACAAAATTAAAAACTATTTTTTTTCTTGGTGTGTGTTTGCACATCATTGTGTACAGATTGAAAATGTAGAAAAAGGAAAAAAAACTTGTCATAAGGTAAGTACAAAGTTATCATGTCTATTAATTTCCACATCAAATTGAGTAAGAGAGGTCAAGATCTTCTTTTTTTTTATTTAAGGTTTTTATTGTGGATTGAGTGAACTTTTACAGGGCACATCATCAGTTTCACATTCAACAATTCATATAACTTGTTTCATTACATTGATTATAATCCCTTCCATATACCATCAGT
>NW_006408529.1:1972571-1988027 GCF_000296735.1 Chrysochloris asiatica
AAGATGGCGGCTCCTGGAGCAGCCGAGCATCCCGGACTAGAAAGCAATAGATTTCTTGCTTCTGCCACAAATTCCCCCAGCTGTGAGCCTTCCAGCCTTCTAAGTATTCCTTTATATGTGGTTCAGAGTTCTGGGACCATCCCTTGAACCTGCTTGATTGGGTATTCTGTGTTGTTGTTGGCAGAGCTCTCTGCTATATGTCCCCCTGATCCGCCATCTTGTTTGTTCTCTAGGTCAAGATCTTCTTGATAATTCTAAAAGGAAAATTGATTAAACACCTGTTGCCAGACACCACAGTAAGTGTTTCTTATGTATCACCACATTTGATTTTGACAAGAAATATTTGAAGTAAATGATGTTTCCATTTTACAGGCTGAGAACTTTGGATATATAGAAGCTATGTATTCACAGATACACAGCTAGAAGTAATTAATCCCAATTCGCCTTGCCTTAGATCCAGTGCTCTTATCTATCAGGCTGCTTCTGATAACCAAGTACAAGGAGCACCACTGGATCACATCCTATTAAGTGGAAAGAATTTGAGGAAAGACAGTTTCAAGATATGAAAATACAGAAGATATACATAAACCAGGGTTTATAGATCACTTTTAATCCTTATCAGATTAAAGTAATCCTCCTTATTTTTATTTTAGCTAAATAAAAATATTTTTGTTTTGTGATATAAAAAATGATTATAAATGATACACTCTTGCCCACCAATAATTTACTTATGGAACATTAAATTCCCTTTGACACAGACACGAACTTCTTAATCATCAGAGAGCTCTAGCATTTGGACATTTATGGAACCATATAATTATATTTTAAAGCTTCTGCTGAGTGCAGGAGTGCTCAATGGGCATTTTGTCTCAGTAAGAATCAGAGATCTTGGTCCACAGATCTTGGATAGAAAAGCCCTTTGAGACTCTCAGGTGGATTTTCCTGCCAGAGTAGAAGTAATGAAGACTACTATACAGATTCTCTAAAGGTCATACTTCAACAACAACTTCTTTCTTAGAAATACCTAACACTTCAGATTGAATTTGTCAAGAGAAGATTAAGTAGATACTAAGCTGTTTCAGATCTTGGGTCTCATTTAACCATCAGATATCCTTTCCTTTATGTGTATAGCAGATCCTTCTCTCAAGAATTGGGATAGAAGTGGCAATGGAAAATGGGATATTGTGAGCATTTGTTGGTTGATATAATTTTTCCTTGTAGATAGATACATTTTTAAATAGTTTTAAACTTATCATATCCAGGTACTATTCACCACCTTGTATTAGCTGGAGCTTAACCTTGGATTTGCAGGCTTCCAATATAGGTTTTATTTACAATCTGATTGCCAAAGTGGCAGCATCAATGGGCTCAAGCATGCCAACAATAGTGAGGTTGGCCCAGGATCGGACAGTGTTTCACTCTGCTGTGCATATGGCTGCTATGAGTCGGTACTGACTCAATGGCACCTAACAACAACAACAACAAATGGGTAAAGACACCTTGCTAGGGAAGCCAGCAATTGATATTTTGATGTTACATCTCCCTAGTTTTAAAAATTGATGTCTAAATTCAATATTTGTTAAGATTTCATAGTTCACACTAAGTAAATCTGTGGTCTGAATATAGCTCTGAGGGCTACTCGTTAACAGGTATTGAACTCACCTTAGTATTGTGTCTGAATAGTAAATTATGGTAAAAGGAGAAGAAACAAGATTGGAGGCCATGTCTTGGAAACTCATAGCTCTGTGTCATTGGACCAGATGCTCTATCTCTCATATCTTCTATTTTATTATTAGACTATCAGGAAATGGTACCTGACTCACTATGTTGTTAAATGAATTAATCAAACAGTCCTTGTAGCCCACAATATGTAAATCAACATTGGCTCAATAAGTATTTCTATTATTTTATTGTGCTCTAGAGATAACCAATGATTTCCAGAGAATCTTCAAGTTGTGTTTTGGCAGTTCAGGTAACATAGCACCTTCAGAAACTTTGTGTGGAAAGAAGTGAAACAGAAAAAAGACTAAAAGAAATGTTTTAAAGAGACAAGGGATACTAAAGTACTGAATTTTGTATTAAAAATAAACTCTACCTGAATGCAAAGATGTGTTTTCCCTCCCATCTTGGCCTCAGAGATCCCAAATTACTTAATCATTGCCTTCTTAGCCTACCTATTCAGGCATTGTGGCATGATGGTAGGCACTGGAGAATCCCTCTTTGCCACATCTTTTGCACTGACAGCATCCTTGGGCTCCTTCTGCCAGCATCTACTAGTGTACCCTCCTCTTCAGCCTTTCATTGCTCATGGTATTGAAAGTGAGTGCACAGAAAGCACATTCTTCAACCTCTGCTGTCGTTTGAGTTACTATGAAACTTGGGAAGCTGATTGCATAAGCAAAGGATACTTTTCTCTGACTGTCCAAGGAATGCAAGGAATGGCTGTTGTTAACATTGTAAATGACTCAGTGCATTTAAAAAAAAGAAACTTTGTTTCTTATACGATATAAAGGAAAATGGTGAGCCAAGATGCCTCTGAACATCACTTGATCAAAAAGGATTGGAAGCCACTTTTTTTCCAACTTAGGGTCCCAAGCTAGAATAACTTGAGTGGAAAGTTTAATATAATGTGAGTGATGTCATGAGACTTCAATGCTGCAAGATAACATATATTTTAAGAGAAAAATATGTATGAATACACATATACACTTTACATTTTACTTCCAAATTATGCAATTACAAGCAAGGTGTAGACTATCTAGGAGGTCTACTATACATTACGTGGCAAAAACAGATCCCAAATGTAGGTGTTATAAGGAATTCAATTCAGGAAAGTGAAATAGACCGAAAGTCACTCGACTGTAACTTTAACTAGTATAAAAATTCACCTGAAAGCAAACAGATATGTTTATCAATTGAGAAAAATAAGTTTTTAAAAATTTTTGAAGTAAAATTACATACTGAAAATACTTTTTAAGGAGTTTCCTTGATGTGACAATCTTAGTCATTGATTGTACCCTGTGATTTTGGTTCATCCTGGATTAATCTCCATCCAGAATTTCCCTGAGCTACTGACTTAGTGGCTCATCCATGTAACTTTTTAACATTAGAACAGCTCAATTTGGCTATCAATTGTGGGTTGGCTCACAGAATTTCAAGTGAATCACATTTTGTTATTTTTCAGTTTCCGCTCCTTAGCATCAAGCCCTATCAATGTGTTTGATGTTAGTATGAGTTGGGAACATTGCTTACTCTGTGAAATGAAAACAAAACAAAAACTCTATGATTATCAGAGGTAGAAGCCTGCTCTTTGAACACTTATTTGTGGTATAAGCAGACTCATAAATACAATCTTTATACAGAATTAAATTGAGAAAACATTGAAAAAATATGTTTATCATAAAATAAGGGAACATATTTATTTCTATATCACACTGCCTTTGAATTGTGGTGTTGTAGGAGGATATTAAAAGTGCCATGGACTGCCAAAAGAACCAATAGATCTGTTTTGGAAGAAGTGCAGCCAGAGTGCTCCTTGGAGGCCTAGATGGCCAAACTTTGTCTCTCAAACTTTGGACATATTGTCAGGAAGGAACAGTCGCTGGAGAAGGATATCATGCTTGGTAAGATGGAGAGCTGGAGAAAAAAGGAAGACCCCGAGATAGATCATCCAGGTGGCATCATTGATGGACTCAAGTGTGGCAGCGGTGGTGGGGTTGGCCTAGGATTGGACATGGTTTCGTTCTGCTGTGCATGGGGTCGTTATGAGTCGGTTCCGACTTGATGGCACCTGACAACAACAACAACCTCTTTTAAAGACCTAAGAAGGGCTACAGAAATTGTTTGATGATCTATGAGATTACTGAATTGAAAACATGATATTTCTAACTGAAATAGCCAGAAAGTAATTTTATTTCTATAAGCCATCTGTATTTTATATATCTCAATAAATCTTAATCTAAAGAACTAAAGTCTCATGTGACTTCTAACTTGTACTTTTTAGTCAAAAATCTTAGCCTGTAACATATTGCAGAAGAAAAGATTCCCTCTCCTTCTTCTATGCATATGCATACACTCGGCTCCTTATTCCTTTGCCTGACTTGTCCCACTTTACAGTAGAGTTAAAATATTTCAATCTAAGATAACAAAGTCAAATTCAAAGTCCTCCTAGCACAACTTGGGGAAGTGCCAAGCACCTTAGCAGTGTTATTCTTGACAGGCACAGCTCCATCAGTTTCTTAAGGGAAAGAATGATTTGTAGAGCACTCCATAGGAAAATAGAGCAACTGTCTTGGTGAGTTACAATCACTGAATTGAATCCCTTGGCACACTGAGTGTATCTTTTCAGAGCAACTAAAATAGATGACATGGTGTAAGAAAAAATGCAGAATCTTAATATAAAGTTTTCTATCATTATCAGTCAATACTATAAGATAATAGAGGAGTGTTGGGATTTAACCAGGAATGAATTATTTTCTATGAATTTTCATTAGCATCCCAGGTAAACACAATAGTGAGTTGTACAATGTAAATACTACTCATATGGCTTGACCTTCTATTTTTGCAGCTACCAGATTGCCCGAAGACAGTGCCAGCACTCAGGAGTTGTCCCTCAAGGATGTTTCCCATATACATTTTCAATATGCTATGTAACACTGTTGTTGTTAAGTGTTTTTGAGTCAATTCCAACTCATAGAGACCCTGTATAGGGCTTCAAAGGAACACGTGGGAGCCACTCACTCATCTATGGCAAGGAATTTGGAAGACAACTATCTGGCCATTTGATTGGAAGATTCGGAATGTGTCCATTCCAAAGATTTGGAATGTGTCCATTCCAAAGGGAGGTGACCGAATGGAATGCAGAAATCATTGGACAATCTCTTTGATATCCCATGCAAGTAAAGTTTTACTAAAGGTAATACAGAAATGGCTACAATCATACATTGACAGAGAACTTCCAGAGGTTTAAGCTGGATTCAGAAGAGGCCGTGAAGCGAGGGATATCATTGCTGATGTCCAATGGATCTTGGCTGAAAGCAGAGAACATCAGAAAGATATTTACCTGTGCTTTATTGACTACACAAAGGCTTTCAATTGTGTGGATCGTGACAAGCTATGGACAACATTGCAAAGTGTGAGTATTCCAGAACACTTAATTGTGCTCATGAGGAATCTGTACATGGACAAAGAGACAGTTGTTCTAATTGAACACGGGAACACTAAATGGTTTAAAATTAAGAAATATGTGCGACAAGGTTGTATTCTTTCATCATACTTATTCAACCTATGTATGCTGAGCAAATAATCTGAGAAGCTGGGTTATATGAAGAAAAATGTGGCTTCAGGATTGGAGGAAGACTCATTAACAACCTGCCATATGCAGATAATACAAGCTTGCTTGCTGAAAGTGAAGAGGACTTAAAACATTTACTGATGGAGATCAAAGAGCACAGACTTTGGTATGGATTGCATCTCATTGTAAAGAAAATAAAAATCCTCAATGCTGGCCTAATAAACAACATTCTTATCAATGGAGAAAATATTGAAGTTGTCAAGGACGTCATTCTTCTTGGATCAACTATCAACATTCATGGAGGTAGCAGTCAAGAAATCAAACGAGGTATTGCATTAGGCAAATCTGCAGCATAATATCTTTTTAAAGTGTTGAAGAGCAAAGATGTCAGCTTCAAGACTAAGGTGCGCTTGACCCAAGCCCTGGTATTTTCAATAACCTCATATGCATGTGAAAGCCGGACAGTAAATAATGAAGACCATAGAAGAATTAATGCTTTTGAGTTATGGTTTTGGAAGATATTATTGAAAGTGCCATGGACTGCCAAAAGAACCAACAGATCTGTGTTGAAAGAATTTCAGCCAGGGTGCTCCTTGGAAGCCAGGATGGGCAAACTTCGTCTTTCATACTTTGGACACATTGTCAAGAGGGACCAGTCACTGGAGAAAGATATTATGTTTGATAAGAAAGGGGACAGTCAGAGAAGAAGAGGAAGACCCCCCAGTGAGATGGATTGGCAAAGTGGCAGCATCAATGGGTCCAAGCATGGCAACAATTGTGAGGTTGGCTGAGGACCGGGCTGTGAGTCGGTAGTGACTTGATGGCACCTAACAACAACAAATGTAACACTGACCTTTGGTTCATCCCAGGACATGGCTCTTTACTTTCAGTTTTGTTGTACAAAGTTTAAGTCTGTGTGTCTTCAGTATGTAGAGGCCATCAAGCTACTCCATGCATATAATCTGAAACATTTCAAAGCAAAGCTCAAGTGATCTGAAAATTTTAAGTGAAAACTTACATTTAAAAAGTCAGCACTGCTTTATATTGTTATAGCTTCCTTAGTCTTTAATCAAGAAACCTGAATAGTGGGGAAAGCATTAGTTTTGTCCTAACAAATTGTTTGTATTTATTTAACTCAACAGACTCATGCTTAAGAAAAAAAGTTGTTTGTTCTTGCATTGCTCTTAAGCATCTCTATGCAGCTTCTAAGCAACCATGCTGGACAGATGGAAATTGATTCTATTAAAAAATATCTGCTGAGAACTACACATCAAAGCTGTCAACTTAGTTAATGTGGATTATTTGTAATGTTTTTAATGTGTTAGATATTGAACACAGTGCCCAAGTACAAGCCCATTATCATTATTACATATAATTATTTAGATGAAATATTTGAAGCAAACAATGATACCCAAAATCTATTTCAAAATAAAATTAATATATCTCTGCAAGCATTTGATTATTAGAATGAAACATTTAGAATTAATATTAAATGAACCTGTAGAATGTGAGGAGATATTGAACATGATAGGAATAAAGATATGGGGTTGGGGAAAGAAGAGTGTTTGTAGGTATCTTGCTAAATGCATGGGCCTTGACTGAAGCAAATGTTGTCAGTTTTATTTCACTTAGCTAAGCAGAGATTAAATTTCTGTTGCTACTTTGGGCCCATGACCTCATAGTACTTGAAGCAATATGCATCAGAGGGTATTCTATTCCTGTTCAAGTAGCCTTAAAGACATGATGGATAAACTAAGATTGTCTGATAGCTGAGCTAGGTGCATGAGATTAGTCCCTTTTCAGTCACAAAAGCAAAATTCTAGAAGTATAATGAACGGTGGAATGAGTTTTAGGTAATGACAAGACTTGTTAAATTGTCCCAAGTGACTTCTTAGTCTTTACTTAGCAGTGAAAGCTTGAATTCCCAGCAATTTATGGCTAGATTCTTGTCTCTCACTGTTTAGTATTCTAAGCAATTGGATTAGACATATCATCATGTAAGTATCCTGGCATTCATAATTCTAACTGCTGAATTAGATAATCAAAAATCATAAAAGCAGATGAAAGTCAGCAACATAAAACTACTTTTGCATAGTCATATGTAACATTTGTTGTTGCATATATGCAATTCACATAAAAAATGGCCTGACTAAAATTCCTTGTTTATCATTATACTATACATATGAAATTATACTGTAAACTTTGTTTTGGAGATGGATGAACCTGCTTGGCTTTGGGTCCAAACAACTGACTTGAAAAATTGTTTCTCTCATTAACTAGTATTATAGTCTTGGGCAAGTCATTTCATCAGTTAGCTCAGTTTCCTCACTGCAAATTAATTTTTGTTTCCTCATTTTCTTCATGTAGTAACTTTTACCTTGCAAGGTTGATGTTTAGATTAAAGAGGTAGCATGTGTCACCACCAGGCATAATGAGTTCTCTGAGCAGCGATTGAGTACACTAACTATGATCTTAGATTCTATAGCAAGAATGTCTTGGTGTAGATTCTGGATCTTTCCTTCTCTGTCTTTATGCAAGCTACTTAACTCTTCTGTGGCCCCAGTTTGATCATAATTAGGAGAAGAATAATTTAAAGAGGAGCAATACCTAACATTAGTAGAAAATTATAGTGAATTATATGTAAAGTATTTACAACAGTACCTAAGTAATTTAGCAATAATAGTTTAGGAGTTCATTTCATAAAATAAGAAAAAAAAATTATAAATAAGCATACTATGTTCATTTTCTTCTCTCTCTTTTTTTTTTTTTTATTGTGAATTATGTGACAGTTTACATGGGGGAACATTAGTTTTACATTCATCTTATCGTATATTGTTTCATTGCCATGGTTACAATCCCCTCCACGCATCACCAATCAACGAAAGGGTGCATTCTATAAGCCTGCTTCCTCCCACAACCCTCCATTCATAAGTACACAGCCTCTTTTCCTCCCTGGGTCCTGAGTCCTCTGCCTCCATCTTGGGGACCACTGCCTCTCTGGGTAGGGTTCTGCTCTCCGCTCTTCTCCCTTCATGGTTCCAGGGACCTCTGCTCCCTGCCTGCAAAGTCAATCACTCCCCTCCTTGCCACAAAATGCCCACTTTTGCATTTACAATCTTCACAATCAGTCCTGGTAACAATTATTCACCCTTGAATCACAAGAGACCTATCGCATTTCCTTTAATCAGTCCTGCCTAGACAGATTGAATACTACTCAGTGGAGATTCTACCTTGCTCCACGCCCTCTGGATCTAGGTTCCCTCTTGAAAGCTTTTAAGCCAATCACTTCTTGCCTTTGTAGCCCCTCAATTTTGGATAGTCAATGTCCAAGTTGCCCATCCCTGTCTACTCTGTGTATGGAAGGAGTGGGAATGATCCCTACTGAAAAGATTTGTTCCCTCTTTTGAGCTACTGCATCCATAGGTGTAGGTCAAGTTCATCTAATTGTATCAGGTTATGCTTTTTTTCCCCTTTTCTTTCTTCTTCTAGTTGAACTCTGATCACCCAGTCATTGAGGCTAGGTCAAATGGGTATTATCTGCATGTGTGGGTGCTCTTGTAGATATGCCCTCTCTTCTTATCCCATGGACACTTCACCCTCCACTCCAGTCCTCCATGGCTATGTCACTGACTCTGGACCCAGGAGTCTCCAGATCTTGCTACACTGCTGGCCAACCAGGTCTCCACCTGGGTTCACAGGAGTGTATTGATCATTGTAGGGCTTAGCTAGCAGCCTTATAGCTGTTTTTCCCTCTCTTCCCCTTGCTGGTGGTGAACGTGGTCACCCATCATAGTGTGTATTCCCAATGAGTCTTAGTCTTGGAAGGGGGTTTATTCTGAGGGGATCCTACCCCTTGCCTTGATGTCTCCTATGCGGGCAACTTGCTTGTTCTCGTAGTCATTGGTCGGTCTGTTTTGTGTTTTTCTTGTCAGTCTTTCTTTTAAGAGGTATCTTCTGTTCTTCTAGCTGCTCCAGGCTGGTCTTCCCGTCCTCTCAGGGGGAAATTTCCCACCTCTGAAGATTCTGGATGCTGTTCAGGATTCCACCTATAGTCTTATGTAATGCAGAGGCTCTGCAGGAAGCCTCCTTCACTGGGCACGCTGTATCCCCATTTTATGTATTCCAATCACTTATAGGCAAAAGACAGACTTACAAACTTTCTATGGTGATATTTCTGGCTTTTCCTTTCTCTCCCCTTCCAGTGTCTATTTTATAATGTAATGCAAGGAATACCAAGATTCAGTAGACCACCAAACATCTTAACATTATTTCCCCCTTTTTACCTATTCCAACCATGTCTCAATCTGTGTACCCCCTCTCTCTGTTGTTCCAAGGTTGTGTATACATTATTATTTATCTCTGTTCCACTTAGCTCATGTGAACCTGCCTACTTGTTCTCCCCTCTGCTTTGTTCTTCCATTCCCATCTCACCTTTTGTGTATTGTCCTCCTCCCCAGCACCCTAACTAAACTGTGTCTATTCCCTACCCTGTGCTCTACCTTTTCATCCCTCCCCTCACCTCACCCCCTGCATCCCAGCAATCAGCAAAGAATCTCCCACCCCCTTTTAGTATGGGTTCTTTTTCTTACTCTTTTACAGGAGTGGTCCTATGCAGTATTTCTCTTTTTGTGACTGACTAATTTCACTCAACATAATGCCCTCAAGTTTCATCCATGTTAACTGGTGGATTGCTGCTTCCTTGTTATTCTTCAAGGTAGCAGAGTATTCCATTGTGTGTATGTACCACAGTTTGTTTATCCATTCTTCAGTTGATGGGCAATTTTCTTCTCTTTTATTCCTTCATGATAATGCTAATGCAATTCTGGGGTACTGCTTAGTTTCTACTTAAATCTACTCTATTGTAGTACAGTACTCCAGTTCAGAAAGGGAAAATAAAGAAACAAAGCAAATGCTTGAGTGGTGAGTGCAAGTCACCAGAACCTTAATCTTGGAATTATGTAAGTGATGTTGAAATCTCTCTGCATCATGAATCTGTGCAAGCCTGGATACTTCAAAGATTAGCAGTATGCAGAGCAGAAAAGGTTGTGATGTCAATGGGAAGTAAATAGAATTATTACTTTGCTGTTGTTGTTGTTATGTGCCTTGGAGTCGGTTCCGACTCATAGTGACCCTGTACAGGATTTCTGAGGCTGTAAATCTTTACAGTAGCAGAAAGCCTCATCTTTCTCCTGTGGAACAGCTGGTAGTTTCGAACTGTTGACGGTGAGCTTAGCAGCCTGATTTGTAACCACTATACTAGAAAATGATTCAAATTTAGTTTTTCTGTCTTTGAAATAAATCTTTAAAATAAATATTTAATCTGACAAAACAATGTATATATAAAACTATCCATTCACTGTTGTCAAGTGCCATCAAGTCAGTTCTGACTCATAGGAACCCTGTATAGAGTTTCTGAGGAGCAATTAGTAAGTTTGAACTGCTGACCTTGTAGTTAGCTGTTAAGTGCTTATGTTACAACATCACACCAGGATTCCATTCATTAATTTAAAAATACATTTGAGATCTGTTATGTGCCAGACAAAGATCCTAGGTGGCACAAACAATTTATGTTTGGCTGCTCACCTAAAAATTGATAATCCAAACCATCCAGAAACTCTACAGAAAAAAAGACTTGGCAAACTGCTTCCATAAAGATTACAACCAAGAATACCCTATGAATCAGTTCTAGTTTCTGGTGCATGAGGTCTCTATGAGTTGAGTGGGGGCGACTCAATGGCAGCTAATAAGAATAATGTACCAGGCACTATTCTAGATCCTGGTAAGTTATAGAATAAAACTCTTTTTACTCTTGTGGAGACAGTAGTCTGATAAGGAAGAGAAGAAATATGGACATAAATATAAAATAAAATGTAGCTACAGTCATGCACCATATAATTCCTGGGCAGCATCTGACCACATATACTCTCATGGTCCAATAAAATTATAATAGAATTCAGAAATCTCCAAAATGAGACATATTGAACATAACATCTTCCCGCACACAACATGTGCATCTTATGTCTCTTATATACAAACAGTTGTACTGTCAGGTGTTTAATGGTACAGTATACATGTAATCTGTTCTATAAGGGGACTTCTACAAGTGCATGGGAAAATGGAATTGAAAGATAATGGAATTTTCCCACACACTTTTTGAAGTATTTTCATATACGTCTTGATAGTCATAATAAATGCTTATGTTACTGATTTATTAATGTATCATACTGCAGTATCTACAGAGTTTACCATGTCATAATGTATGCTTAGACTCAGCAGCAGCAGCATCCAATCACAAGAAGCACACATCTCTTGAGGGTTGTAGCATTATTTGATTGTTTAATTTTCTTTTGAAACTATTACCAGGAAGTGCATCGTCGCTCCAAAATGCAGCTAACCAGATACAGTATTTGGAATAAAAGCAGCAAGAGAGAAGGGAGAACTATTGATTTGGAAGTGAAACAGAAGGTTGTTAAACAACAGAAATGTGGGAAATCAGTGAATGTTATTGTTTGTGCTTTAAGTACATTATACTTGACAATCATGACAAATCTGAAAAAAAAAAAAAGAAAAAATTCTCCAAGCTATTAAAGGATCAGCTCTACTGAAAGTGACAAGGCTAGGGAAATGTGAAAGGGATCTATATCAGATATAGAAAACAACAACAACAACAAAAAAATGACATGACTGAGGACCAAACACGTAAGTGAACCCCTCTCAACATGTTGACAATCATTGTTAAGGCATGAAGGTTGTTGGAGATGCTTAAAGAGTAAGCATGACTGTAGGACAATATGAAGTTCATACAAGGCAAAACTATTTTGTTAAGTTGTTAAGTGCTGTTGAGTCAGTTCCAAGGAGTTGCTCATGGGTTTGAACTGCTGACCTTGCAGCTATCTGTCTAGTGCTTATCCTACAGCACCACACCAGGGCTATGTAATGTCCTACTTCACAGAATGTTTCACAAAACTATACCACTGTCCCCCCAAAAAAAAACAAAAAAACTATACCACTGTCCATCTGTGAGTTTGTTGTTCTGTAGTGAGCTGTGTGCTGCTCTGATGCTTGGGGACAGGTCATCACTATTTCAAATATCAGCAGAGTCATCCATGGTGGACAGATTTTAGCAGAGTTTCCAGACTAAGATAGACTAGGGGGGAAACCCAGCGATCTACTTCCAAAAAACAGTCAATAAAAAGTTTCTGGAATCCGATAGAACACGGTTCCACTTGTTTATTTTGGGCAGCTCATCAGGAGGAATCAATCCATAGAAAAGGACATTCATGTTGGATGAAATAGAGGGACAGCACACTGATAGAGATTCTCACAGCCACAGTGATTGTCTCAAACATGTTGGTAATTGTGATAGTGACACAGGACTTGGCAATATTCCCTTGTGTTATACATAAGGTTGCCATGAGTTAGAATAAATTGATGGCAGATCACAGCAACATGGAAGTCATGCAATTGTGATTTAGCTAAGGCCTGAAAGATAAGAGAGTTTCTAATTTACAAATACCAAGAAATGACAGGGTACAGAGAATAACAGGCCAAAAGCATATATGAAATCCCAGAGTGAAGATGTTGGCATGCTGGTAAAACAGAAAAGAACTCTGTTGGGTCACTATGATCTCAGTGTATAACACCATGAAGTAAGCCAGAAAGACAAGTAGGGCAAGATTGATCAATGTTTTGTGGACCATAACAAGGAAAATTGATTTTATTAGAAGTATAATGTGAAGCCCTGGAATGATTTTAAGCAACAGTTTAGCATGACTCAATTTATGTTTTTGGTTGTTGTTTTAAAAAAAGAATTCCAGGTTGCTGAGGAAAGAATTGATTAGACTAGACAGAGTGAAAGTGGAAAGACCAGTCTCTAGTTTGAAAATGAAGTAGTCAGCTGAGGGATGTGGGCGACAGGAGAGAGAGAGAGAGGTGGAGCAATATGAAATGCATTGTCCCTAGTTACATCTTAGTTCTCATTCAGATTTCATAATAACTTCACTTCCTCAAGAAAGCTTTACTTTCTGACCAATAGATCAGTGTATACCTGACCAATAGATCAGTGTATACCAACTACTCCCTTTTACCTTGTTATGATCTTCAGAACATTACACAATGAGATTAAATGAGAACCTGGAGGGTAAAAGATATTGTCTATTTTGTTAAACATTGTATCTCTGAAAACTAGCAGATTACATGGTACATAATTCTAAATCAGTATGTATTTATTGAAAGCAAGCACTATATAATCTACCAGGAAATAAAGAAAAATAGTCCCAATTTCTAGAGAGATTTTTGAAAATGAAATACTCCAGAGTAAGAAACGTTTTGAATTTGCTATTTGAATATGCTTGGTTAAGAAAGAAATTCTAAAACATAGGGTGATTATAGTTATCTGTAATCAGTAGACCTTAGCCTTACCTCAACAGTACACCCTTCCATCCCTAACCCCTCCCATGCAATGAATAGGTCAAGGCAAAAATGACTTAACTAGTGAAACAACATTTGACTGTGAACCACTTATGGATTTTTAGTCAAGTCTAGAAATGAAGTCCTGGTGTGGCACTATAGGATAAACACTGGACTGTAAAATGTAAGATCCACAAGGTCAGCAGCTCAAACCCAACAGCCACTCTTCTGAAACCCTATACAGTGTTACTATGGTTCAGAAACAACAACAACAGATCAGAATATAGTGTCCAAACTGTATACCCTATACGGTTCAAACTGTAGGAGCTGCTATGCATTTGGAGGTGTCTCAGAAGAAGATAATATACTTTCCCCAAAAATTCAGCTATGAAGCATAGCTCTAGTCTGATCACTTGGGGTCGCTATGAATCAGCATTGACACAATGACAACTAGTTTGTTTTTTGTTTTGTCCCTCTCTGTACACTGACCAATGTTACCAGGGACATTTGATACAGATACAGCTAGTTTAGGGAGGCTACAGAGAAGTCAACATATGCACTGGGCAAATCTGCTGCACAGAAACTTTTTAAAGTGTTGAAGAGCAGAGATGTCAGCTTGAGGACTAAGGTGTGCCTAACCCAAGCCATGGTATTTTCAATAACCTCATATGGATGCGAAAGCTGGACAGTGAATAAGGAAGATCGTAGAAGAATTGATGCCTTTGAGTTGTGGTGTTGGAGGAGAATACTGAAAGTGCCATGGACTGCCAAAAGAACCAATAGATCTGTTTTGGAAGAAGTGCAGCTAGAGTGCTCTTTGGAGGTCAGGATGGCTAAGCTTCGTCTCTCACACTTATTGTCAGGAGAGAATAGTCTCTGGAGAAGGATGTCATGCTGGGTAAGATGGAGGGTCAGAGAAAAAGAAGAAGACCCCCAATGAGATAGATCAGCCAGGTGGCATCATTTATGGTGTCAAGTGTGGCACCAGTGGTGGGGTTGGCCCAGGATCAGACATTGTTTTGTTCTGCTGTGCATGGGGTCACTATGAGTCTGTTCCAACTCGATGGCACCTGACAACAACAACAACAACAGAGAAGTCGACTGATTAAGATTTTGGGAATACATGTTGGAGATAAATAAACCTGACAGCATAGCACTGACAACATTAACAGTGCTTTGAAATCAGTGAGCAACAGTTTTGTTGTTGTTGCTTTGTTTCGTTTATGAGCTGTGCAACAATTAAGGTTTTGACTGGTAATTAGACTGGATTAGTCCCTGCAGGGTATTAAAGGTTAGGAGTACATTAACTACCAGCTTCTTATCTACAAATTAGAGGAAACAGTCATGGCCACTTTGCTGAGAATTTATGAGTTTCTGCATATACTGCTAGTGCTCAGTTGACTGACTAGTCCAAAGAATTTGTGTGAATAATTTATTTTTCTACTAAGTTGACCAATCGTTTGAATTAGGCAAATGATTAGCTGTTTTAACATTAGGTAAGCAGAGATGATTTCTAGATTAAGGTCAATAAACAGTATAAACTGATAGATCATTTGACTGAAACAAGTGTTTAAGACCTGCATGGGAAGAAACAGGGAAAAGAGAATTCATGTTATCTCCAACTTCTGAAAAAAAAAAACAAAAAAACCTGGACCTTTTTTTGTAGAGAAGAAACGAGACATGTATAATACACTTAAGGTCATGAATAACTCAGAGAATGATTTAACAAGAGAAAAATTTCAACTAGGGGTCTG
>NW_006408529.1:1988127-2005897 GCF_000296735.1 Chrysochloris asiatica
AAAGAAAAAGAAAAGAAAGTATTTCATTGTTGCTTTGCAAAGACAATGAATTCTTCATGCACAGGTTTTCCCCATGTCTCATTTATTTAATTCCTCGATTAATATGTCCCAATTTATTTATTTTAATTCCTTAATTAATTATGGCCCTGGCCACAGATATGTTGTTGTTAAATGCCATTGAGTAGGTTCAGCATAGTGATCCTTGTTGCAGACCGTGCAGGCCCGGTCAGGAGTTGGAGGCCCTGTGGGCCCAAGTGTTGCAGACTGCAGGCTCTGAGGAACAAACTCTAGCCACCTGTTGTTGTTGTTAAGTTCCGTCGCATCAGTTTCGACCCATAGCGACCCTGTACAGGGTTTCCGAGGGTGTAAATCTTTACGGGACAAGAAAAGCCTGATCTTTCTCCTGCGGAGCAGCTGGTAGTTTCGAACCGCTGACCTTAAGGTTCGCAGCCTGATTCATAACCACTACGCTACCAGAGCGCCTTAGCAAACTGTTTTTCATCTGATTATTCAGTCATGTTTATTATTGATTTCATACATGAGCCCTTGATATCCACAGATAAATGTAAAAATCTCCTAAAGCCGAGACTGTAAAATTCTAAAAGCAAAGTTTTCCTCAAAGAATTCACTCAAGGTAAATGGGTGTCTTCCCGGGTCTTTGTTCTAAGGACAAAAGGACACCCTCCCTAAAGTGTTTTCAGGTGCAGCCCCATTCACCCAGACATCTCGCTTCCTGAGAAGCCTGGGCTGGGCAGCTGACTCAATGGGACTCCTCCCAATCCTCTTCATCTTCCCCCATTTGAGGCTAGGTGCTAAAAGGTATGTTAATCAGGCTCAAGAAACTGAGTTGCTGGCCTGAGATTCGAACCTGCGAAGTATGATATAAAGTTGCCTGAATGTCTGGAAAAGTAAGATTGTTAGCTGTACCTTGTCTTAGCCCCTCCCAGCTTTGTGTAAAGTTCCTCCACTAAATAATACGGAGACACAAAACGAATCCAGGGGGGCATTATGGCTGGCAAGGCGTGTGTTACAGCACGCAGGGTGCTCAGTCCAGCATTGCAACCAGCCCGGGGTGCGTACTGCCTGCTTAGCTAAGATGTTTACTATGCAGGATCTTATGGCCCTCATGGCTGAGATATTTGCAATGCAGGATCTGCCTGCTGCCAGTCCCGTATCCACTCTGGTTTCGGGGTGTCTCTTTGTCTCTCTCATTGTGTCTTGGTGTGTCTTTCTATATTTCTACCACTGCCAGATATCCCTACCTCGTGAACCAAACATCCGTGTCCAGGCAGGTCCTCGGCAGATCCTGTATAGGGTTTATGAAGAGTGGCTGGTAGATCTGAATCCTTAATCTTATGGTCAGCAGCCCATGCTTATCCTACAGCTACCAAGGCTATGGTTGTTATTTTTGTTTGTGTTCACTGCATTGGGTTGCTTCTACTTCATTGAAACCCTGTATAGGGTTTCCAACAAACCTGTATAATGTTTGAACTACAAAACTTGTGGTTAGCAGCCTAGTATCACTTGCAGAAAAGTACTAAGAATGTAGACATAACAAAAGCCCCTAGGCAAAGTAAGTAAGAAGAAAGGAATACCCTTTGCAGGGATTGACAGTGACTTAATATTCTGAAACAACAACCCCCACCCAAAACTTCTGGAAGATAAATCTTTCCACTTGACCTAACTTATATTTAGGTAATGGATAGACTGTTCATTCTACCCCAGGACCAGCATGCAAATAGTTTCTTGAATGCAGATGTCTACATTGGAAATAAAGAGAAAATGATAAAGATTTCCATTCTTTAGACTTCCCAAGGCCTTGAGGATTGAGTTGTCACCTCCCATGACTTTGGGAGTAGCTGCTATACTGCAACAGGTTTTATTTTAAATCTTTGAATCTGAGAATTGAGAATTCCTAACACAATATAAACATGACCAAAACTTTTCTCTGATGCAGAATTTGCTGACCTGGTTGGCACTAATGTCTACTTGGAACATATTTCCTGCAAGGAGTTGGATCAAGGAAATTTTTTCACTGATACTTTGTTTATTTTATATTAACCACCTTGCCTTTTTTTCTTCTTTGAAAGTGGCCTTAACAAAATATCCCTCGGCTTTTACTTCAATAGCATTGACTACCCCAGTGTGAGAGTATTCCCTGCGTCTTTGTGTAGCATTGCTTTGCCTAAGAAGAATGTTTTGTTATTTCAGCAGCCTTCAAATATGTAATAAATAAATTTCCACTGGGTTGGCACTTCCTCTTATTTCCTGAAGGAGGGGTTGATTGTTCTGGCAACCCCCCAGGGATATTCCAGACTCTTTCCAAATGACTAAAGTGATCAATGGCATCATTCCCTATGCTCTTTGCATCAGCTACATAGAAAATCCAAGGAAGGCTGTTTATGGAATCATCATCAAGGCTGGTATTATCTCCATTTGAATGTCTGTGAAGCTAAATAAACTGTTGTTGTTATTGTTAAGTGCTGTCAGTCAGTTCCAATGCACAGAGATCCTGTATAGAATTTCTGAGGCTGTGAATTTTGTGAGAGCAGTAAACCTCATCCTTCTCCTGCAGAGGGGCTGTTAGTCTTGAACTACCAACCTTGTGGTTCACCGCCCAGTATTTATTATACAGAGAACTACCACACTTCTACAGACAATGGTAGAAAATGTTTAAAACCTGTCTAGATGCTCTTTTAGAGTGTTTGATTTGCAAGGTGTCATTTGGAGACAAACAAAAAGGTAGTTACTTCTCAAGAGGATGAAGAGAATATGGCATCCAATACAAAGCAAAGATAATGTTGCTTAACACAGGACAAATATGTTTTAATCAGATATGCCTTACCAAGATAATGGAGGTGTCTGACAGGTGATACTTACCTTCATTGCAATTAGATTTGAGTACATATGCAAAAGAAACAGCAAACGTATAAAAGCTCTAATGATTAAATAATTAAGGAGCTCTGGTAGCGTAGTGGTTACGAATCGGGCTGCGAACCTTAAGGTCAGCGGTTCGAAACTATCAGCGGCTCCGCGGGAGAAAGATGAGGCTTTCTACTCCCGTAAAGATTTATACCCTCGGAAACCCTGTACAGGGTCGCTATGGGTGGTTAAATAATCATGCAAAAGAAAATTCCTCAGAAGTGGGAATTGTGCAGATCTCAACTGATACTAATCCTGAAATAAGGAAGTATAATCTGACAGCCATTTAAGCAGATAACTTTTTTCAATAATTGTGCACTGCTCATTTTGTAAGTGAGTGCCAAAGCATCAGTCCTAGAACTCATTAAAATTGCCTAATACCCTAATTTCAGGGTTTTAACAATTTGATTAAGAAATAACCAAAGTAATATCCATAAGAAGTAAGAACCATGACATGAGTGGTACATGCTACCCACGTAGTATGTATTTCACAATACCAGTAGTATGTACTTCACAATACTAAAAAAGTTGGGTATAGCCTAACTGTTCATCAATGGAAAACTGGATAAACAAACTTTGGTACATATATGCAATGGAATACTATGCAACATTGAAGAATAACAAAGAATCTGTGAAATATCTCATTGATGAACCTGGAGGACATTATACTGAGTAAAATTAGTCAATTAGAAAAGGACAAATATTGTATGAAATCACAATTGTAAAACCTAAAGAAAAGATTTCCATGCTAAAAGAAGTATTCTATGATGGTTACCAGCTGTGGGAAGGAAGGTAGAGTAATTCCCTGTTTAGAGGATAGACAGATATTAACTCAGGGGATAGCAATATAAAAGAATAGAGAGGTTGACAATAGAATAATGAAGACAGATGAAGACATAGGGAGGTTTGCAAATGTTAAAGGGGATAGAGATAAATAGTATTATATACTCAAGCCTGGTATAACAATTTTCTGTTGGCAGATACATGGACAGACACACAGACTGAACTAATATGTGAAGGAGAGTAGAATAATTCCCACAAACATATAAGGATTTGAAAGAGGATATTTGTATACAGGTATTTCTTTTTGCTGCAAACACACCTATAAATGATGAAAAGGTCTAAGATATTATCAAATATCTTTTTTTTTTCAATATTTTATTGTGTTTTGTGTTATAGTTTACATGGCAGAACATTGATTATACATTCATCCTATCATATATCATTTCATTGCCATGGTTACAATCCCCTCCATGCATCATGAACCAACCATAGGGTATACTCTGCAAACCTGCCTGCCAGTCATCAGCACACAGCCTTTCTCCATTTCTGAGTCTAAAGTCCCCAGCCGCTTCATCTCTCCATGTTGTCATCTCTGCCTCCATCTCTGGTGTCACTGTTTCTCTGGGTAGGGTCCCGCTCTCCACTCATCTCCCTTAATGGTCCCAGGGACCTCCGCTCCTACACTGCAAAGTTAATCACTTCCCTCCTTGTTACAAAATGTCTACCTTTACATTTCCAACCCTCACAAGCAGTCCTGATAATAATTATTCACCCTTGTGTCACAAGAGACCTATCGCATTTCCTTTCATCAACCCCACCTAAACAGATTGGATACTACTCAGTGGAGATTCTACCTTCTTCCACACCCTCTGAATCTAGTTTCCCTCTTGAAAGCTTGTAAGCCAGTCACTTCTTGCCTTTGTAGTTCCCCCTCCTTTGGGTAGCCAATATCCAAGTTGCCCATCCCTATCTACTCTGTGTATGGAGGGGGTGGGAATGATCCTTGCTGTAAAGATTTGTTTCCCTCTTTTGAGCTACTGGATCCATAGGTGTAGGTCAAGTTCATCAAACTGTATCAAATTACTCTTTTTTTCTTCTTCTTTCTTCTTCTAGTTGAGCTCTGATCATCCAGTCATTGAAGCCAGGTCAAGTGAGTATTATCTGCAAGTGTGGCTGTTCTTGTGCATATGCCCTCTCTTCTTATCAACTGGATGCTTCACTCTCCATTCTAGCCCTCTGTGGCTATGTCACTGATTCTGGGCCCAGGAGTCCCCAGGTCTTGCTACATTGCTGGCCAACCAGGTCTACCCCTAGGTTCACAGGATTATATTGAACAGTGTATGACTTAGCTTGCAGCTTCATTGCTAAACAGTTTTCCCTCACTTCCCCTTATGGGTGGTGAACGTGGTTATCAATCAGAGCATGTAGTCTCATTGAGTCTTAGTCTTGGAAGGGGGTTTGCTCTGAGGGGACCTGACCACTTGCCTTGATGTCTTCTGGGCAAGCACCTTGTTTGTTCTTGTAGTAATTGTCGGTCTGCCTATATTGTTTTGTATTTTTCCTGTCAGTCTTTCTTTCAAGAAGTATCTTCTGTTCTTCTAGCCACTCTAGGCTGGTCTGTCCATCCTTTCAAGTGGAAATTTCCCACCTCTGAAGAGTCTGGATGTGGTTCAGGCTTCCACCTATAGTCTTATGTAATGCAGAGGCTCCACAGGAAGCCTCCTTCACTGGGCACGTTGTAGCCCCATTTTAGGTATTCTAATCAGTTATAGGCAGAAGTCGGACTTACAAGCTTTCTACGGTGTTATTTCTGGCTATTCCTTTCTCTGCCCCTCCAGTGTCTATTTTATAATGGTAAGCAAGGGAAACCAAGATTCAAAAGACAGCCAAGCATTTTAACATTATTTCCCCCCTTTCTTCATTCCAACCATGTCAAAGTCCTTGTATCCCAGAGCCCTGCTGTTTAAAGGCTGTGTTTACATCATTCTTTACCTCTATCCAACTTAGTCCATGCAAACCTGCCTAATTGTTCTCCCATCTGCTTTGTTCTTCCATTCCCTTTCCCCTTCTTGTATATTGCTCCCCACCCCAGCACCCAAACTAGCCTGTGTCTATTCCCTGCCCTATGCTCCACCTTCCCCTCCATTCCCTCACCCCACCCCCCCACATCCCAGCAACCAGCAAATAATCCTCCCCCCCCCCCTTTATATCAGATATCTTAAGACAATAAGTTGCTGCTCCTGGGGTTCAGGACCATAGTCTCAGGAAACACCATGGTCATCTGGCATAATCCACAAAGACACTGCTGTGTATCCTACTTTGGCTAGTAGTCACTGGGCTCTTCAAAGCTCATGAGTGCCCATCTAAGGTTCAGCTGTTAGTCTCTCCATGTGATGAAGAAAGAAGAGTAATAAAAACTTGAGGATGCTTGGACTCAACTAGTCTAATGGATTAATGAAGCATGGGGAATATCAGTCACCACAACTCTGAGATCAGAACTAGATGGTGGACTGCTCTGATAAGGATAACATTAGAAAGTCCCAGATAGAGTATGAGAAAATACATAACAAAACCCAAAATTACAAAAAAAAAAAAAAAAAGACCACACTTCCTGATCAGAAAGAGATTGGAGGAACCCAAGACTATGGCCCTTGACCACTCTTCATGTCTGAAATGGAATTCACCATCATGACCTAATTATCAGTCAATATAAGTCAAATAATATAAGTCAAAATAAGACTTTCTGCTCCGTAAAGATTTGTAGTCTCAGAAACTCTGTTCAGGGTTACTATGAGTTGGAACTGACTCCATGGTACTTAAAAAAAGAAACATATACATATAGGAGGAACAGCAACACTAGTAAGGAATGCTCACTAGGGAATCGTCAGTCATTCAAGAACAAAAAGGCAACATTTACCTAAGGTCAAACCTGATAAGGGATGGGAAGGAGGGTACAATAGAAATAAGAAACCTAGGGAGGAAGTGGGAAAATTGTTGTTACATGGATAGAATTGCAATCATTCAGATAAAACAAAGTGTGTGCTTTGTTAAATGTAAAACAGGTGGTCTACTCCTTAAGTCTTCACTCAATTAAAAAAAAAAAAAAAAGATTAACAAGCAAAAAAAGTCAAGAAGTAATCAAAGTAAGGCCAAAAAATAAATATAAATGATTTTAAGGGTTCAGTGAGCCTATATAAAATGACAACACTATTAGATTTTTTATTAACATGATTTTATAAAATGCTTATTTTCATAACTGTACCAAATCAATCTGCTCTTTAAGCTTATCTCTAGGGACAGTAACAACAAAAGAAAAAGTCTAGGAAGAAACTAGCCCTTTGAATCCAAAATTTCATTTCATCTAGATACAAAGTTTTGTCATTTTGTCCTTTTTCACAGCAAATCAAATTTTATAATATTAATTTTTTTAACTGCCCAAATTATTCAAGGATATTCTAGAACATTAAGGAATATCTATAAATAAAAATTAAAAAGTCAAATTTCTTGATATTTCGACTCAGGATTGTTAAACTTTAATTTGATTATGAAAATAAGCCCAAATCCAAGTACATTACATTTCACAAAAAAATCAGTGAAGGATAGTAGTATAACTTTAGTCCATTAAGTGTATCTGATGTGAACTTATGAACAA
Organism: Chrysochloris asiatica; assembly: GCF_000296735.1. NCBI lineage: Eukaryota > Metazoa > Chordata > Mammalia > Afrosoricida > Chrysochloridae > Chrysochloris > Chrysochloris asiatica. The sequence continues at coordinate 1,995,485 of NW_006408529.1, forward strand.
TTTTACTGTATAATTTATCCTACCTGTGGACTAGCACAATCAGCTCCGGAGGCACAGTGGCTTTATGTACTATGATTTGACCTGGAAAATACATTAATTTTTGCATTTTAAAAGAAAGAGGACAGAACCAGCTCTGATTTGTGAGTCATAGATAATAGTACGCATTTATAGTTTCCACCAAGTACTACCTTAACTCTTCCACAGGACCCTGGACCATCCAGACATGTTGCAGAACTGAAAAATAGTCTATACTTTTTAATATTGATAACATCATGCTATTTGGATCAAGCGAACAAGAAGTGCTAAGTATTTTGGAGTTCTTGATTAGATGCGAGTATTCCAGAGATTGGAATATAAACCCTGTAAAGATTCATGGGCATATCATCATATCAGTGAAATTTGGGGGCATGGATAAGCTAAGAGTATGCCAAGATAACCCTTCCAAAGACAAGGACTAAATTTATTTCCTGACTCTGAGCATTAAGAAGGAAGCACACAGTACGTTATAGTTCTCTTTGGAATCAGGAGGCAACATTATTTCCATCTGAAAATATTACTCAAAATCTTTCATCTTAACATATGAAAGTCTGTTGGCATTTGTTGTTGTTGTTAGGTGCCATCGGGACGGTACCCACCCATAGTGACCTTATGTACAGCAGAATGAAACACTGTCTGATCCTGGACCAACCTTACTATTGTTGCCACGCTTGAGTCCATTGATGCTGCCACCTGGCCAGTCCATCTCGTTGGGGGTCTTCCTCTTTTTCTCTGACCCTCCACCTTACAAAATATGACATCGTTCTCCAGTGACTGGTCACTCCTGACAATATGTCCAAAGTATGAGAGATGAAGTTTGGCCATCTAGGCCTCTAAGGAGCACTCTGGCTGCACTTCTTCCAAAATGGATCCATTGGTTCTTTTGGCAGTCCATGGCACTTGCAATATTCTCCTCCAGCACCATAACTCAAAGACATTAATTCTCCTACTGTCTTCCTTAATTCACTGTCCAGCTTTTGCATGCATATGAGGTTATTGAAAATACCAGGGCTTGGGTCAGGCTCTCCTTAGTCCTCAAGCTGACATCTTTGCTCTTCAACACTTTAAAAAGTTCTAGTGCAGCAGATTTGCCCAATGCAATACGTCGTTTGATTTCTTGACTGCTGCTTATGTGAGTGTTAATAGTTGATCCAAGAAGAATGAAGTCCTTGACAACTTCAATCTTTTCTCTGTTGAAAAAAATGTTATTGGTCCAGTGGTGAGGATTTTTGTTTTCTTTACATTGAGATGTAATCCATACTGAAGGCTGTGTTCTTTGATCTTCCTCAGTAAATGTTTTAAGTCCTCTTCACTTTCAGCAAGCAATGTTGTATCGTCTGCATATTGTACATTGTTAATGAGTCTTCCTCCAATCCTGATGCCTCGGGTTTCTTCATATAACTCAGCTTCTCAGATTATTTGCTCAGCATATACTTTGAATAAATATGGTGAAAAAATACAACCTTGTTGCACACCTTTCTTAATTTTAAAACATTTAGTGTTTCCATGTTCTGTTTGAACAACTTTCTCTTGGTCCAGGTACAGATTCCTCATGAGTACAATTAAGTGTTCTGGAATACTCATACTTTGCAATGTTGTGCATAGCTTGTCATGATCCACATAATCGAAAGCTTTTGCATAGTCAATAAAGCACAGGTAAACATCTTTCTGATATTCTCTGTTTTCAGCCAAGATCCATCAGACATCAGCAGTAATATCCCTCATTACACGGCCTCTTCTGAATCTGGCTTGAACCTCTGGAAGTTGTCTGTGAGTGTATGATTGTAGCCATTTCTGTATTACCTTTAGCAAACTTTACTCGTAGGATATCAAAGATACTGTGTGATGATTTGGCATTTAGTATGACCTAAAGCAGGATTCTTTCATATTTCAAGTTTCTGTGGAGAAAAAGATGATGATAGGACATCAGGATCAGGCATAAAAATATCCAGAGGATAGAAGTAAGCTGGCATCAGTAGGTCCCATATATGAAGGCTATCCACCACAGTTGAACTAGCACCTTTCCATCAGCTCACACTTATGGTTGCAGGAAGAAGATCTCTTATAACAAGCAGATGGGAAAGAAGGAAGACCCAGATAAATTAATGAATGAGTCAGTTTGTATGTGATATAACACTCAGGAGATATCCCTAAAACATAGTGAATATGGGAAATCTTTTTAATAGGTGGAGCTTTATGTGTTCCACTTGGCTATTCGATTTAGATAGAAATAGAAATGACTCAACTAAGATCATGTATGGATTCATGGAAAGTGGCAAAAAATTTAACTGGTTGGTTAGGGAGCTATACAGGAAAAGAGCAGAAAATCAGAAACTAGAAGGTACAAGAAAGAGTCACCTGGATGGACCTATAGAAGTAGGCACAATGTTCAAAACTGCATATCTTATATCAATGCCTACCAGGGAAGATGCAGTAAACTATTAGACAGATAAATGACTCTCCAACTTGACATCATCCAATTTTTTTCATTGGTCACATTAATGCTAATAGTATGAGAATGAGAAAATCATGGACATTTGTTATATAAATGAACCAAAGATGGACTCTATGTATTCAGTTCAGGTTGCTTGCTTATTTATAACAAGCTGAGCCTGTTAACCCTAGAAGTCCGGATATGTTAAACTCAGTTAATTTTTTTCAACATGAATTGTTTTAAAGTAGTCCAAATAAATAGATTTTTAGCCACTTAGGGCCTACCTGCTTTTCATCCTTCATGAAACCATGTCAAACATCTGCCAGTCATAGAGAAGATAAATCCTATAATTATAAAGATTCCTGGTGCTGATGCCCTTCAGAGCTCTATGACCCAGACTCCCCATCTTGCTGCAGAAGGACATGAACTAGGCACATGTAAGTTCCCCCTCTTTCTTTGTCTCTTCCTCCCTGCCCCAGGGACTTTATCATCTTCACTTCTGGTTCTAGGCACCATTTGCTTCTTTACCTCTAACAGACTTCCTGGTATGGGGATGAACTACTTCGTGCAGTTGATAAGGTGTTGACCTCAGTAAATGTCTTGCTGTGCAGTACTATTTGTTTCTTTGGTCAGCCTCAAACTCCTTCAAACTTGCATGGCTCTTACTCACCAAAGCTGATATAGTTGTTACTGAATGTCCAATGTGCCAACAGCAGTGACCAACATAGAGCCTCATAGAGAGAACCATATGTTAAGATGTTCATTCAGTCGTTTCATGCCAAATGTATTACCTTGTAATTCTTAGCCTTCAACTGACAGATATTCAGAATTAGAGTTACCTTTTCTGATCACAGAGCCTCAGGAAGCATTTCTGTAAGACATGATATTCCAGATTGTTTGATAAACTGAAACAAGATCACACAATAAGTTGTCTCTGATTAAAAGACCCATTTTGCAACAATGGAATTGCAGCAGTAGACACATGACTATGGGTTTCTCTACTCATATCACATACCACACCAACAGAAGGTACTGACATGCCCACAGGAGCTACTGACTTGACAGAGTGATAAAAATCCTATCAAAAGAGTTAAGGTGACAACTTGGAAATGAAACCCTATGAGAATGGGGAGTCGTTCTCTAAAACAGGGTTATTGTTGATAATAGCTGATAAGTTGATTCCAATTCATGGAGACTCCATATGTATATAATAGAACTTCTCCCTAGGTTTCTCAAAGCTCTTAACTCACAGAATCAACTCACCAGGTCCTACAAATGGGTTCAAACTCCTAGCTTTTTGGAAATTAGTTGAGTGATTAATCATTTGTGCCACCAGGGACTGCAAGAGACAAGATGTGCACACTAAACCAACAGTTATTATATCACCTATGTCCCTGTCTTTGTCTCCTTGTTGTTTTTAAGTGATGTTGAATAAGTTCTCACTCTCAGAAACCCTGTATGGGGTTTCTGAGGAGTGACTGGTAAGTTTGAATCGCCAACCTTGTAGATCAAACTGACCTTACAGTCCAGTATATATTCTACAGCTCCACACCAGGAATCCATCTTAGTCTCTTAGGTCTGTTTTAATAAAATAGCATAAAGTGGGTGGCTTTTAAGAATATTAATTTATTTTCTAACAGCTCTGGAGAATAAAAGTTCACATTCAGACAGCTTCAACTCAGGGCAACCCTGTAAAGTTTTCCAAGGAGCAAATGTTGAGTTTCAACTGCCAACCTTGCAGTCTGGTGCTTATCCAACAGCACTATACCAGGATTCCATCTTAGTCTCCTAGGAATGCTCTAATAAAATTCCACAAATGGATAACTTTAGAGAATATTAATTTATTTTCTCACAGCTTTAGAGAATATAAGTACAAATTCAGACAGATTCTGACATGGTCATGGTGTTTCCTCGTGTCTTGTTCTATGTCTGTTTCCCCTTTATAACACACCACCACTCATATGGGGACAAGATTAGGACCCTCTCTACTCAGGTATTACCTCATTTATCTTTTTGTTGCTATTGTTAAGTGCCTATGTCAGTTCCAACTCATATTGACACTGTATAGGGTTTTCAAGGCTGGAAATCTTTGTGGGAGCAGAAATCTCATCTTTTTCCTGCAAAGTGGCTGGAAGTCTCAAACTGCCAACCTTGTGGTTTCCAGTCCACTGCTAACCTTACAAAGCCACACCACCACCTCATTTCTCTTAACTAATATCAAAAGAAAAAAAAATTCCAAACAAGATCACATTCACAAGTAGAGGACATTAGCATATCTTTTGGGGGACAAAAATAATTCAATTTATATTTAACCCAATAGGTAGAATTCATGGGTCTGGGAACCAAGGGCAGAAGTAAGCATAATATCATGTATCTTCATTCCTAGTGAACAATTTTGGGGCATCTTTGCAACCCTAAATGTGAAAGACAATTCTTGATATTGAAAGGATCTGTCACCAGTGGAGACAGCAAAATTCTAATAAGGTTATTACTTACTTGGTGACTTTTGGGCTCATCATACCAATAGAAAAACAGACAAAAAAAAAAAGGAGTCAACATCCTGTATAGGGCAATTTATGCTGTTTTTCAGAAGTTTAGGCTGCTAACATCCAAGATGGAAGAAAAAACTATCTTTGTAACCTAGGTTACCTAATATGGCATCTCTTGATACTTATTCCTTTGCTCAATTTTGAAAAGTGCTGCAGCTACAACCCGAGAAAGACATGGTTCTCAGAAGAAAATATCCCTTAAGGATGTGCAGCTGAGTTACCCCACCAAATGAACCACCCAGTTCAATGGAATTGCTTGTCTAGGGAAAGAGTATACAAAATGAGTAGCAAAAGAGAGAGGTGATGGGTAAAAGTGGTAGTCCTAAAACATGCTACAGCATTATAAGATGGAGTCCATTTTACAAATTTTTCCTGTCAATTTTTACCAAGAAAACACCAATCAGATTGTGGGCAAAATTGTCAAGATTGGTAAATTTATTGTCCATATCAAATGAATCCAACTATAACCAAGTGTTCTGTAGTAAATGCTGTGGTATGCTTCCAAAAATGCTGAAAGACAAAGGAAACAGAGGATTTGAGTCAGTAACTTAATGAAGAAGTTGTTTTATGTTTGTTTTTAAAGGCTAAACATTAAAGCCTATGCAATGAACTAATTGTTCTCATCATTCATAACATTTATTCTTGAGACAAATTCTCATTTAGTTTTCACATCTAATGCTTTAGTTTGTAATAATCTTCTAAGACAGAATAAGAGAATAATTTGACTTAATATTATTTTCTTATCTGGAATGCAAATAGTTACTAGGATTAGAAACATGGTGAAAGTTTTAGACTTCCTTTGAGTCTCAGTGCACTGCTTAACATCTCTATCCCCCTAGGATATTCTCTAGAAGGCATTCACCTTGATAGCTGTGCTGGCAAAGTCAAATGAGAATGATAATCATAAACTCAACAAACTGTGGGAAAAGTCACTAAGTTCAGTCACATGATTCATAGGCATTCTTCTGTTCATATTGTATTCCCTTTTCCCATGAAAAAGATGATAAAGAATGATCATTTTGCCATAGCCTGCCAACAAACTGTGTTCTGTTCTTCAAATACATTTTAGATAATTGAAAATATACTAACATATGGGGTTACTATATATGTCCACATGCTTTTAATCATAAGAATAGTATTTAAAAGTATTTTCTATATGAAGGTACTTTGATTATTTCAACTCAGGACTAACAATGTGCCTTAGAATTAGTAATAAAGTGAATTTTTCCATTCATGCTTTTCAGATACAAGTTTCAAAAAGAAACACACCATGGAACTTTTGTTCCAGGACTAAGAAGTAGATATTTTCATTATTTTTTCCTTTAAATGTAACTTACAACCATGGCTATTATGTACAAAATAAACTCTGAAGAGTTAAGAAAAAAGGAAGAATGACTATGGCCTCCAGGAATCCTGCCTACCTAGAAAATGTACTTCCTCAAACTTCTTAACTAAACTGCAGTACATACATCCATGAGACTATATTCTGGAAGTAAAGCTGTTTGGAAGTGAGACTAGGAATTGGGGAAGAAGCATCTAATTATAAGGGAAAGCATTGATTGCAGTAAATTTTCTGATAGAAAAATGGCATTGGGGTTGGCAGGAAAAGAGAATTCTGTTCATTTGAGAGCAAAAATATTTCTGAAATTTAGCAATAACAATGGAAGCTTTGGAAGATGGAAAAGCTCCATAACATCAGCTAAAACAGAGCCAAAGGCCGACTGTGAAACAGACCATCAATTGCACGTATGCAAATTCATGCTGAAATGGAAGAAAATTAAAACAAGTCCACAAGAGTCAAAATATGTCCTAGAGAATATCCCACTTGAATTTAGAGATCATCTGAATAACAGATTCCATGCAATAGACACTAATGACTAAAGACCAGAAGAGTTACAGAATAACATCAAGAACATCATAGATGAAGAAAGAAAAAGGTCACTAAGAAGACAAGAAAGAAAAAAAAGACCAAAATGAACGTCATAAGAGACTCTGAAACTTTTTTTCCAGCATAGAAATGCTAAAGCAAATGTAAGAAATGAGGAGGTCAAAGAACTGAACAGAAAATTTCAAAGGGCAGCTCGAAAAGATAAAGTCAAATATTACAACAAAATGTGCAAAAACCTGGAGTTAGGAAGAGAGAAAAAAAGGAAAGAACATGGTCAGCATTTCTCAAACTGATGGAACTAAAGGAAAAAATAATCCTGTATTTGCAACATTGAAGGATTCTATGGGCAAAATATTGAACGATGGAAAGTATCAAAATAAGATGGAAGGAATACACAGAATCACTGTATCAAAAAGAAATGATCACTCTTCAACCATTTCAAGAGATATGACCAAGAGACTATGATACTGAAGAAAGAAGACCAAAGTGCATTGACGGTACTGACAAAAAACAAAGTGCTGGGAATTGATGGAATACACATTAAGATCTTTCAACAAACTGGTGCAGAATTAGAGACCCTCATGCATCTATGCCAACACATTTGAAAGATAGCTACCTGGCCAACTGATTGGAAAAGATACATATTTGTGCCCATTCCAAAGAGAGGTGACCTAACAGAATGCAGAAATCATAGGATAATATCATTAATATCAAAAGCAAGTAAAATGTTTCCAAAGATACTTCAAAAACGGCTGTAACAGCATATTGACAGAGAACAGACAGAGGTTAAAGCCAGATTCAGAAGGAGGACACAGAATGAGGGATATCATTGCTGATATCAGATTGATATTGGCTGAAAGCAGAGACTATCAGAAAGATACTTAACTGTGCTTTATTGATTATGCCAAGGCTTTTGATTGATGGATCATGACATGCTATGGACAGCATTGTGGTGAATGAGTATTCTGGAACACTTATTGTGCTCATGAGGAACTTGTACTCAGACCAAGAGACAGTGTTTGAATAGAACAAGGAAACATGGATGTTATAAAATTAGGAAAGGTATGCACCAAGGCTATATACTCTCACCACACTTATTCAGTCTATATGCTGAACACAGAATCTGAGAAGCTGAATTTTTTTGGTGAAGAACGTGGAACCCCAATTGGAGGAAGATTCATTAGCAACCTGTGATATAACCTTGCCTGCTTAAAGTGAAGAGGACTTAAAATATTTATTGATGAAGATTAAAGACCACAGCCTTTTATAGTATGCATCTCAAGGTAAAGAGAACAAAAATCCTCACCACTTGGCCAATAAATAACATCACGATAAATGGAGACTCTTATTTATTATTTTTTTTCTGCTCTCTTCTTTCTTCTTCTAGTCAAGTTCTGATCATCAAGTCATTGAAGCCAGGTCAAGTACTATCTGCAATTATGGTTGTTCTTGTGCATCTCCCCCTCACTTCATAACAGCTGGACACTTCACGCTCTGCTCTAGTCCTCTGTGGCCATGTTACTGCCTCTGGGCCCAGGAATATCCGGGTCTTGCTGTAACTACTAGCCAACAAGGTCTCCACCTGGGTTCACAGGAGTCTATTGCACGTGGCCAGAATTAGATCCCAACTTCATTGCTGCTTTTCCCCAACTTCCCCTTATCGGTGACCAACATGGTCATCAGCCAGACCACGTGCCTGCTCGTATATTACCCTTGATTCTTACTCTTGGAAAGGAGTTTGCACTGAGGAGACCCGACCACTTGCCTTGATGGCTCCTGTGTGAACAGCTTACTTGTTCTTGTAGTAATCAATCATACTGTCATTATTGTTTCTGATTTTTCCTGCTGGACTTTCTTCATGGAGTATCTTCTGTTCTAGCTGCTCCAGGCTGGTTTACTCATTCTTTCCAGTGGAAATTTCCCACCTCAGACAATTCTGGATGGGATTCTGGTTTCCACCTACGGTCTTATGCAATGAAAAAGCTCCACAGGAGGTCTCTTTCACTGGGCAATTTCTAGCCCCCTTTAAGACATTCCAACCAGTTATAGGCTGAAAACGGACTTACAAGCTTTCTATCATGATGTTTGTGGCTATCCGCCCCCCCCCCAAGTGTATATTTCACAACGGTAGGAAAGGGAAACCAAGACAACCAAGCATCTTAACATCATTCCCCTCTTTTACCCTTTCAAACCATGCCTCAATCCCTGTATCCTGAAGCCCATGATTCCAATGTTGTGCATACATAATCATTTACCTCTGTCCCACTTAACCCATACGAACCTGCCTAACTGCTCTCCCATGCACCTTGTTCTTCCATTCCCCTCCCCCTTCTACAATTTGCTGAACTTTACCTATATGTATGGATGTAGTACCTCAAAAATGGAACAAATCTTTACTGCAAGGATCACTCCCACCCCCTTGGTACACAGGGTTGACAGGGATGCTCAACTTAGACATTGGCTACCCAAAATGGGGAGGGGGTTGTAAAGGCAAGAAGTGACTGTCTTACAAGCTTTGAAGAGGGAGTCTAGTTCCAGATGGAGCAGGAGTAGGTGGAACCTCCATTGAATGATTTCCAATTTGTTGGGACCAGGCTGGCGAAATGAAATGGGGATAAGACTCTTGTGGTATAATAGTGAGTAATTGCCATCAGGACTGACTGTAAGGGTCAGAAATGTAGAGGTAGATGGTTTTTTGACAAAAGGAGGGGAGTGATTGATTTTGCAGCCCAAGAGCAGAGGTCCCTGGGACCATCAAATGAGAAGAACAGAAAGTGGGACACTACCCAGAGAGGCAGTGATGCCAGGGAAGGAGACAGAGATGATGATGTGAACAGATGGAGTGGCTGTAGACACTAGACTAAGGGAGGGAGAGAGGCTGTGTGCTGATGGTTGGGGTGGGGGTGGGCCTGTGGGGTGCATTCTTTGGTTATTTGATGATGCGTGGAGGGGAATGTAATCATTGCAATGAAACAAAATATGATAGGATGAATGTAAAACTCAAGTTCTCCCATGTAAACCCACATAACTCACAATAAAAACTTAAAAAACAAAGATAAATGGAGAAAAGATTGAAGTTGTGAAAGATATAATTTTCTTGGATTAACCATCAACAATCATGGAAGCAGCTATAAATAAATCAAACACCATATTTAATTAGGCAAATCTGTTGCACAAGACCTCTTTAAAATGTTCAATAGCAAAGAAGTCAGTTTGAGGAATAAGGTGTGACTGACCTAATTATGGTATTTTTAATAACCTTATATGCATGTGAAAGTTTATAGTTAATAAGGAAGATCATAGAAGAATTGATGCATTTGAGTTATGGAGTTGAAAGAGAATATTAAATGCACCATGGATTATTAGGCGGGGTTTGATGGTATATAGGGTAGAGGTGTAGTGAAGAGCTCTGTCAGTGATATCACAGAATATCAGATGAAACATATTCAGAGCAGAGCTCCAAAACTCTGATTGTGAACATTTCTTCATATGTTTGTTGGCTGCCC
>NW_006408529.1:2006638-2020605 GCF_000296735.1 Chrysochloris asiatica
TTCTTCCATTTCTGTAAGTCTCTTTTGATTTCTTGTAGTAGTGTTTTGTAATTTTCTTTGTATAAGTCCTTTGTCTCTCTAGTTACATTTAGTCATAAATATTTCATCCTTTGGGTAGCTATTGTAAATGGCATTGCTTTCCTAATGTCCTTTTCATGACTGCCTTTGTTGCTATATAGGAATCCAACTGATTTTTGTATGTTGATCTTATACCCTGCCACTTTGCTAAATCTTACAGTGAGGTGTAATAATTTTTTTTTTACTGAGTCTTTAGGGTTTTCTTTGTATAGGATCATATCATCTGCAAATAGAGAGAGTTTTACTTCCTCTTTGCCAATTTGGATGCCTTCAATTTCTCTATCATGCCATATAGCTATGACTAAAAATTCCAGCACAATATTGAATAGGAGTGGTGACAAAGGGCATCCTTGTCTGGTTCCTGTTCACAGAGTGAAAGCTTTCAGTTTCCCTCCATGGAGAGTTATGGAGACAGTTGGTTTTGTGTATATGCTCTTTATTATGTAGAGAAATTTCCCTTCAATTCCTAATTTGTTGAGTGTTTTTATTATGAACGGATATTGGATTTTGTCAAATGCCTTTTCTACATCAATCGGTATGATCATGTGGTTCGTTTCCTTTTTCTTATTTATATGGAGGATTACATTGATTGTTTTTCTAATGTTGAACCAAACTTGCATCCCTTTTATGAAACCCACTTGGTCATGATGTATAATTTTTTTTAATATGCTTTTGTATTCTGTTGGCTAAGATTTTGTTGAGAATTGTTGCATCTATGTTCATGAGGGATATTGGTCTATGGTTTTCTTTCTTAGTGGTGTCCTTCCCTGATTTTGGTATGAGGGTTATGCTTGCTTCATAGAAATTATTAGGGAGTTTTCCATCCTCTTCTATATTCTGGAATGATTTGAGTAAGATTGGTGACAGTTCTTCCCTGAATGCTTGTTGAACTCACCCATGAAGCCATTTGGTCATGGACTTCTTTTGGCTGGAAGTTTTTTGATGACCTGGTCAATTTATTCTTTTGTTTTGGGTTTGTTCAAGTTCTTTACTTCACTCTGAGTAAGTTGAGGTAGGTCATGTTTTTCTAGATATGTATCAATTTCTTCTAGGCTTTCATTGGCTGTCCTTTAAATCTTGGTTTCCCTTGCTTACCATTGTGAAATAGACACTTGGAGGTGGGGGATAGAATATCCATAAACATCACAATAGAAAGCTTGTAAGTCTGTCTTCAGCCTATAATTGATTGGAATACCTTAAGAGGGGGCTTGAAATTGCCCAGGGAAAGAGACCTCCTGTGGAGCTTTTACACTGCAAAGGCCATAGGTGGAAACCAGAATCCCATCCAGAATTGTCTGAGGTGGGAAATTTCCACTGGTATGGACAAGTAGACCAGCCTGGAGTGGCTAGAAGAACAGAAGATACTTCATGAAGAAAGACCAGCAGGAAAAATCAGAAACAATAATGGCAGTAGGAAAGATTACTACAAGAACAAGTAAGCTGTTAGTCTGGAGGCCATCAAGGCAAGTGGTTGGGTCCTCTCAAAGCAAACTCCCTTCCAAGACTAAGACTCAAGAGGAATACATGAGCAGGCATGTGGTCTGGCTGGTGACCACCTTGGTCACTGATAAGGTGAAGAAGGGGGAAAAAAAACCAATGAAGTTTGAATCTAAGTCTGACCACATTCAATAGACTCCTGTGAACCCGGAAGAGACCTGGATGTCCAGCAGTTATGGCATGACCTGGGAATTATTGGGCCCAGGGGCAATGACATGGCCACGGAGGACTGGAGCGGAGAGTGAAGTGTCCAGCTGACATGAAATGAGAGGAGATGCACAAGAGCATCCATACTTGTAGATAGTACCCACTTGACCTGGCTTCAATGGCTGGGTGATCAGAACTTGAATAGAAAAATAAAGAAGAGGGAAGAAGAAAAAAAAAAGAAATAGTAAATCACTACAATTGGATGAACTTTACCTATACATATGGATGTAGTAGCTCAAAATAGGGAACAAATCTTTATAGCAAGGACCACTCCAACCCCCTTGTTACACAGGGTTGACAACGATGGGCAACTTAGACATTGGTTACCCAAAATGGGGGTGGGGGGAGCTATAAAGGTAAGAAGTGACTGGCTTACCAGCTTTCAAGAAGGAGCCTAGTTCTAGGTGGGGCAGGTATAGGCAGAACCTCCATTGAATGATTTCCAACCTGTTGGGGTCGGGCTGGCAAAAGGAAATGGAGATTAGACTCTTGTGGTACAATAGTGAATAATTGCCCTCAGAACTGACTAATAGGGTCAGAAGTGTAGAGATAGATGTTTTTTGACAAAAGGAAGGGAGTGAATGATTTTGTAGCCCAGGAGCAGAGTTCCCTGGGACCCTCTAGTGAGAAGAGTGGAGAGCCTGATCCTACCCAGAGAAGCAGTTATGCCAGGGTTAGAGACAGAAACGATGATGTGGACAGATGGAGTGGGTGGGGACAGTGGACTCAGGGAGGGAGAGGGCTGTGCACTGATGGCCAGGGGAACAGGCCTGTGGGGTGTATCCTTTGGTTATTTGATGATGCATGGAGGGGATTGTGATCATTGCAATGAAACGAAATATGATAGGATGAATGTAAAACTGATATTCTCCCATGTAAACCCACATAATTCACAATAAAAACTTAAAAAAAAAAAATTGGAGGAAGACTCATTAACAACTTGCAATGTGCAGATGATACACAACCTTTGCTTATTGAAAGTGAAGAGGACTTAAAATACTTACTGATGAAGATAAAGACCATCACTTTCGATATGGATTACATCTCAATTTAAAGAATACATAAATTCTCACTTTTGGACCAATAAACAACATTCCATATATCAACAGAGAAAAGACTGAGGTTGTCAAATATTTCATTTTTCTTGGATTAACCATGAACACTCATGGAAGCAGCAGTCAAGAAATCAAACGATGTATTGCATTAGGACAAATCTGCTTCGCAAGATCTTTTTAAAGTGTTGAAGGACAAAGATGTCAGCTTGAGGACTAAGGTGCACCTGACCCAAGCCATGGTATTTTCAATAACCTTATATGCATGTGAAATTTGGACAGTGACTAAGGTAGATTGTAGAAGAACTGATACATTTGAGCTATGGTGTTGGAGGAGAATATTGAAAGTCCCATGGACTTCCAAATAGATCTGTGTTGGAAGAAATACCGCCAGAGTGCTCCTTGGAGGCCAGAACCACCAGATTTCATCTCTCATACTTCAGACATATTGTTAGGAGGAACCAGTTGCTGGAGAAGGATATAATGTTTGGTAAGATGAAGTGTCAGAGATAAAGAGGAAAACTCCCAGCAAGATGAACAGGCAAAGTGGTAGCATCAATGAGCTCAAGTGTGACAACAATTGTTAGGTTGGCCCACGACCAGGCAGTGTTTCATTCTATTGTGCATATGGTCACTATGAGTCAGTGCTAACTCAATGGCACCTAACAACAACAATAACAAGTACAAAACAAATGGAAAACCAAAATTCTCACAACTAAATAAATATCATCATAATAATTGGAGAAATGATTGAAATTACCAAATACATAATTTTCCTTGGACCCACAATCAATGCTCATGGGAGCAACAGTCAAGAAATCAAATAACATTGTGCTAATCTGCTGCAAAAGACCTCTTTTCTTAAGAGAAAGGTATCAGTATGAGGATGAATTATTTATCAATTGCCTCATTTGCATGTGAAATTTGGATTAAGAATGAGGAAGAACATAGAGGAACTAATGTATTTGGATTATGGTACTGGCAAAGAATATTAAAAATATCATGGACTTCCAGGAGAACAAACAAACCTGAGTTGAAAAAAGTAGAAGCAGAATGTTCCTTGTTGTTGTTAAGTGTTGTCAAGTTGATTTCAACTCATAGCGACACTTTGTAGGGTTTACAGGTCTTCACCTCTTTGGACATATTATCAGGAGGGTTCAATCTCTGTTGAAAAACATCATGCTTGGTTAAACAGACGGTCAGTTAAAAACAAGTGAAAAAGAGGAAGGACCAATCAAGTTGAATTGACTCAGTGGTACAGAGTCACCTAATAACAGTGCTGCATCTGTCTGTTGAGCCATTTCCCTTTACATTCCTTCAATTTCTGGGTCCTTGTTTTTCTCTAATGCCTTCAGAGAAGACTGGATATCTTCCTTCAATACCATAGGTTCTTTATCATATGTTACTTCTTGGTGTGGTGTTGGACTGCTAGGTTGATTTGAACTGTCAGGTCAGCAGTTCAAACTCACCAGCATCAGAAACTCTATACAGGGTTGCTATGGGTCGGAACTGACTTGAGAGTACTTAACAACAATAACAACAACAACAAAGCTTTAAAAGCAAAGATGCTATTCTGATGATTAATCCAAGTCGTGGCATTTTCAATTGCCTCATATGCATGTGAAACTTCAACAATAAAAAAAAAGAAGAAAGAAGCATAATTGACACATTGAGTTGTGATATTGATGAAAAATATTGAATATGGTATACTTCCAGACACAAATCAGTCTTAGAGGAAACACAGTCAGAATCTTTCTTAGATGGGAGAATAGTGAGATTTGGGTTCACTTACATTGGTCACTTAATCAGGAAAGGCCAATCACTAGGAAATACATAATGGCTGATATGTAAATGGTCAGTAAAAATGAACAAAACTTTTAATAAGATGGATTGGCATAATAACCTCACTAAAGGACTCAAACAAGTGAAAGATCACAGAGATGGTCAGGACAAGATGTAAAGTTTGCTTCTGTTAACATAAGGTTCCTATGAGTCAAAGCCAACTCCACAGCAATTAACAACAGCTGTAACTATATTCTTCCTGAAAAGAAGATCCACATGCTTCTCTATATAACAGCTGCAAATAGCTTTATTTACAAAGAATTTGATTTCTACCTACTAGGTCTCTCCATACATGAATTCCTTATTACAAAAATTAGTTATTACTGTTGCTGGTAAGTGTCATTGAGTTGGTGCTGACTCAGAGCAACCCTATGTTGGGTTCCCAGTACTATAAATCTTTGCAGAATCAGAAAGCCTCATCGTTCACCTTAGATTGGCTGGTGGGCTAGAACTGCCAACCTTGTGGTTCATATTCTTATGCTTATCGCCTATAGCCTCTGTGCTTCCAAAACTAGTTATATGAGCTACTAAACATTTCATATTAATTTTTAAATTGACAATACACTTTTTGTAACCTGTACTTTGGGTTAGTAGTAATTTGGCAATTGGAATGTCACACTATTCATTTATGCAGCTTCTGATCTTATAGAGGAAATACATTTTCAATTACCAAAGAATATGCAAAGGATAATAGAAAACTTAGAGGAAATACGTAAATAGAAAAAAAATGCATTTATCTCTTGACAGTTTATTTTAAACTCTATCTTAATAAATGTGACCATTGCAATCTATAAACGGTGATCATTTAATTTTAGTAAACCATAAAGCTAGTAACTGAATTCACTTACATTTCCTAAATCTAGATAGTTCTGAAGAGTTTAGAATCCCCCTCTTTTTTAAAATTGTGAAATACAAGTAATATATTTCCAAAATCCTTTCAGCTTCTTTTCCTTTCCAAATTTCAATGATAGAAACCAGTTCTGTGCTTCCACATTTTTGGAATAGTTACAGATACATCAATGTCAAATGTCAACGTTCTGGTTTGATCTAGTGTGATTATTTTAGTGGTAGTTTTTTGATACGAGGTCCCTTTTAATTCATTTACAAGACAAATGTATCTTTTTTTGTATTTTTGTTTTTATGGAGAAATATGTTCAATTAAGGTATGTTTTTCTAAGGCGTTTTTGTTTTTATTTTTCCAGTATCAGAGGAAGAAAACCCAAGAAACATCTGTTTTCCTTCAAGTCTCTCTGACTTTCCATGTCCATTCCTCAGTTATTACCAACAACTGATTATAAAAGTGGATGATTTTTCTAGGATTCTTTGTAAATAACAGGCATAAAATTTTGGGATATGATATTTATGAACCTATGATACATGCATTTGGGATTGGCAAGCAGTTTTAATCTCAACAAATGAAGCTATGACCTGGATTTACTTGTTACTTGAATCCAGTTTGTGATTATCTTATTTTGTCTTCTTTCCATGCATCTGACAGTAGATATGACTGAAAGATGTGGGAATGACATTGAAGGTAGTATTATGACACATAGGATCATAGAAAACTTGGTACTTCGTCTTTAGTGGTGGTGCTAGTTCTATTCTGTGCAGTTGGTTCCAATTCATAACAACCCTGTATAGGGTTCTGTGACTGTAAATCTTTATGGGAGCAGAAAGCTTCACCTTTCTCCATCGATGCAGCTGGTAGATTTGAACTGTTGATCTTTCAGTTAGCAGTCCAGCTACACTACCAGGGTTCCTTTGGTCTTCAGTTGTTGTTGTTAAGTGCTGTTGAGTTAGTTCTCATAGCAACCCTATATTAGGGTTTCCAAATAGCAACTGGTGGGTTTGAACCACTAACATTGTGGCTAGCAATCCAGTGCGGATCCTAAAGTGCCACACAAGTTGTTGTTGTTGTTAAGTACCGTGGAGTCAGTTCCGACCCATAGTGACCCTGCACAGTGTTTCCGAGGCTGTAAATCTGTACGGGAGCAGAATGCCTCATCTTTCCCCACAGAACCGATGGTAGTTTCGAACTGCTGACCTTAAGGTTGGCAGCCCGACTCGTAACCACTATGCTACACAAGTAGGAGATGGTTATTCTGGATTCTTATTGGTCCCATCATTGACCTATTTAATTATTCTACAAAGGTCACTTAAACACTTTTATTCTCAAGTATCATCAGCAAAATGGTAATAGGTATACTTGTATTCCTCCTTGAATTCTTCATCATGACAAATAGGTATACGTGGGTCACTTTACAAATTTACCAAGAAATATATGCTATTAATAACAAATAATGCGCTTCCCAAAATATAAGTTTACGACTCCTGGTGTGGCTCTCTATGGGATAAGTGCTCAACCACAAGGTCAGTATGAATCACAAAGTCGGTGGTTCAAACTCATCAGCCACTCCTCGGAAACCCTATACAGTGTCACTATGGGTTGCAACTGATTCAATGGCACTTAACAACAACAATAACAGTAAAATTAATAAAACATTTCCAGAAATTGTCATACTTGATAAAAAAATTATTGTATATAATGTTTTTCAATTGTTCATATAAAGTTCTTATATTTAATTTACATTGGCATTAATTCTAAGATAAAGTTTTAAATTAACTATCAAGTGGTAAATGCATTTTTTCTATTTTAATATTTTTTTCTAAATTCTATATTATACTTTGCATATTCCTTTGCCTTTATCCAACTCTACAAGTATTTGCAAATTTAGAATTAATTTTAAGTATTCATTGGCTGAGAGTTTGTTATTCTATATTCATATGAGAACTTCATAAAACAAAATGTTGATACATTGTGGGCACTTAATAAAAGGATATTAATAGTAGAAATATGCTGAATATCTCAGGTCATGGGGTATGAAGACATTGTGTTTAAAGTACAATAACTATTTTGTAAAAGAAGAGTAAAACTTAAGATTTCTTTTGAGCATCTACTATGTACAAATCATAATACTTTAGGAATTTTTACATTTATTAGCCCTCTTAATTCTTATAGTAATCCTAAAACTCAAACAGCGCGTACTACCATCCAGTCAAGTGCAACTCACAGAGATCTGATAGTTCAGAGTATAACCACTCCCTAGGATTTTCAAGAATGGAAATCTTGATGGAGCAAACAGCCCCCTCTTTTTCCTACAGAATGATTGGTGTGTTCAGACTACTGACCTTGTAGTTATCAGTCCAACGTGTAACTCACTATGTCACCACCAGAGTTCCTTACAACAACTCTTTTGTTATTAAGTGTCATCTAATCCCTTCCTACTCATAGTAAACCTCTATAGGTTTTTTTTTGAGCAGCAGATGGTGGGTTTGAGCCACCAATATTGTGCTAGAAGTCCAGTGGACTTATCCTACTGCTCCACATCAGAACTCCTTGTTGTTGTTGTTCCTGTTGTTAAGTGCTGTTGGATCAGTACCTACATATAGCGTCCCTATACAGGGTTTTCAAGGAGCTGCTGGCAAGATTGAACCACTCATTTTGTGGGTCAAAGCAACTTTGCAGTCTAGCGCACTAGCCCGCAGTGCCACACCAGAACTCCTAGGAAGTATTATTTTCTCCTTTTATTCCAAATGTAGAACTTGAGGCTTTGGGTGATGAGCAAATATAGTCATAATTATACAGTTTGTTAGAGATGGAAGTGAAATTCACAGCTCTATCTGCAACTTCAAAATTGACAGACCAGTTTCTTTCAATGGAAATTTATAATTCAAATAAAAAAGAAAAGGTAACATTCAAGTTAAGTAAGCATGGTAGGTAAGGAGCTCTGGTAGCACACTGATTACAAATTGGGCTGCTAACCTCAAGGTCAGCAGTTCAAAACTACAATCTGTTCCACAGGAGAAAGATGCGGCTTTCTCCTTGCATAAAGATTTACAGCCTCGGAAACCCTGTACAGGGTCACTACGAGTCCACGGACTCCACGGTATTTAACAACAACAACAAGCATGGTAGGTAGAATTGTAAGATGGTTCCCATGACATTTTGCCCTTTTTGTTACTCTCCTGTAACAAAAGGAATTTTACAGATGTAATTTAAGTCACTGATTAGTTGACCTTAGGATGAGTAGTTTACCCAGTGGACCTAACATAATCACAGGTTCCTTTTAAAAGTAGAGTGTCTGAGATCCTTTTAAAATGCTTCCAGTTGCTGAGATGGAGAGTCTATGGGACAAGACATGACAAAAAAAAGATACTCCATTCTACAACAATTTTATAAGAAACTGAACTCTACCAGTAATTTAAATGAATTTGGAAGAGGGTTCTTCCCTCAAACATCCAGATAAAGTTTAGCCTGGCCAACACATTAACTTCAGTCTTATGAAACTCTAACTAAAGATCACAGTTGGACCTTCTTGACTTCTGAACTAATAAACAGGTATTGTTTGAAATATGCTACTTATTTAGTTGTTTGCATTGCAACAGCCAAATACTCATCTTGTGCTCTTAGCTATGCATACCAATATCATGTTTGACACAATTTTTAAGCAATAATATGTTTGCATGCTTGGATAACTGGATAGATTTGCTATTGTTCTTTGTTACTGTTGATTAAGGTCTGACTCATAGTAACTGTGTATATGGTTTCTGAGACTGTAAATCGTTGGGAGAGCAGAACGCCTCATCTTTCTCCCAGGAAGTGATCAGTTGACTTGAACTGCCGACCTTGTGGTTTGCAGTCCATTACTTATCTTGCAGAGCCACCTTTCTCCGTGTTGTTCTTTAGTTTGAGTAAATTAATACACCTTCAACTCTTGCCCTCCTTTACTGACTTGTGCCAAACTAGAATAATAAATCAACACTGTCACCTTTTAGTTGTTGTTTATTTTTTTAATTTAAATGCATCATTTCTGTAGCACGTACATAAAAATCTAGTCTATAATGTGTCTGTCCTGTGCAAAAGGTGTAAGTCATGCTTTTAAGACCTATATAGTAGTGTAGTGCTGTCTGTAAACACATACATCTGTGTGTTGCAAAGGAAACAAGTTATCGCAGAAAATGCTTCATGTGTACTGTTAAGAATTAAAAATGCTTTGAATACAGTGGAATATCTGGCAAATTTGCTATAAAGTCTTGTTTTCATTAAAATGGTTTGGGCTGAACCTTTGATAATTTAAAATTCCTTTCCACTTTCCCTCCTCCGTCCCGCCTACAACCCCAATGCTTAAAACATCACTGGTATTTTGGCAAGTCAGGCTAACTTAAAAACAAACTAACTTGCTTACATTTCCTCTAGCATCTGTCTCAAAATCACACAAGAACGTGTTGATAGGCACGCTTCCCCCATGCTGCTAATTGTGCACATGTTTGATTTTGCCTTTATTACTCATAAGCTGTGTATGATGCATATTATATTAGCTAGCCTCATCATCTGTCTCCAGAAGCTTTATATTCCATGAAAAATCTAATTGTTTAAATTTTTTATGCATCCAAACAATAGCATTTGTGGTATTGGTGTATATTTACTTTTCCAACATTGATTTAGTCACTTCTTCTTTCACTTTTGTACTATTTGATCTATCCTTCTTTTGTTTATTAGTGCTATGTTACAATGTACACTATACTTAGTACTATAAAACAACAAGTTATATTACATTACTGTTTTGTGGGTAAAAATTCAAAGAGTGTGTTGGCATCAGTCTTCTCCTGGGTTTAAGAGTGTCTCCATATAGAGAACCTGGGACCAAAGTATAAGCTCTACTCTCAGTTCTTCTTTCTTGGTGGTAGGACTTGCTTCTTTCATCTTTTATTGTTTATAAGATAAAATTTGTAAGATAAAGGACTGTAACTCAAAAACACTCCATACTGATCCTGCCTTCTAAGCATATGTCCATACCATACCCACTGTCATGGAGTTGACTTTGACTCATTGAAACTTTATAGAATATAACTGCTCCTTAGAATTTCTGAGACTGTAAATCTTTATGGGAATAGACAGCCTCATCTTTATTCTGCAGAGTTGTTGGTGGGTTTGAATTGCTGATCTTATGGTCGGCAGCCCAACGAACCCATGCACCAACAAGATTCCTTTGTAAATATGTGTTGCTGTTATTGTTGTGTGTCATCGAGTCGGTTCCAACTCAGAACAATCCTGTATAGGGTTTCCATGGAATGACTGGTGGGTTTCATCTGCTGAATTTATAGTTGTTGTTGTTGTTGTTAAGTACCACTAAGTTGGTTTTGACTCATAGTGACCCTGTATAGGGTTTCCAAAGAGCGGCTACTGAGCTTGAACTGCCAAACTTGTGGTTAGAACAGACCTCGCAGTTCAGAGCAGTAACCGACAGCTCCACATTCCAGTATTTGTCCTACAGAACCACATCAGGAGTCCATTACGTATGTTGTTGCTGTTGTTAAATGCTGTCAAGCTGGTTCCAACTTGTAGCAACTCTGTATATGGTTTCCAAGGAGTGGCTGATGAATTTGACCCACAGGCCTTGCAGTTCAAATCAACTTTGTGTCCAGTGCATTACCCAACAGCACCATATTAGGACTCCCTTGCATATTTTGTTACCGTTGTTAGGTGCCATCGAGTTGGTAACAACCCACAGTGACTTTATGCACAGCTGAATGAAACACTGCCTGATCCTGGGCCAACCTTACTACTGTTGCCACGCTTGACGCCATCTATGCTGCCACTTGGGCAATCCATCTCATTGGGGGTCTTCTTCTTTTTCTCTGACCCTCCACCTTACCAAGCATGATATCCTTCTCCAGCGATGGAGAAGGATATCATCCTCCCAGCGATGAGTCCATCCTGATAATATGTGCAAAGTATGAGAGATGAAGTTTGGCCATCTTGGCCTCCAAGGAGCTCTCTGGCTGTACTTCGTCCAAAATAGATTTATTGGTTCTTTTGGCAGCCCATGGCACTTTCAATATTCTCCTCCAATACCGTAACTCAAAAGCATCAGTTTTTCTATGGTTTTCCTTATTCACTGTCCAGCTTTTGCATGCATATGAAGTTATTGAAAATACCATGGCTTGGGTCAGGCATACCTTAGTCCTCAAGCTGACATCTTTGCTCTTCAACACTTTAAAAAGATCTTGTGCAGCAGATTAGCGTAATGCAATATGTCTTCTGATTTCTTGACTGCTGCTTCAATGACAGTTGATAGTTGATCCAAAAAGAATGAAGTCTTTTCAACTTCAATCTTTTCTCTGTTGATAAGAATGTTGTTTATTGGTCCAGTGGTGAGGATTTTAGTTTTCTTTACATTGAGATGTAATCCAATACCGAAGACTGTGCTCTTTGACCTTCATCAGTAAATGTTTTAAGTCCTCTTCACTTTCAGCCAGCAAGATTGTATTATCTGCATATCACAGGTTGTTAATGAGTCTTCCTCCAATCCTGATGCCACGTTTTTCTCCATATAATCCAGATTCTAGGATTATTTGCTCAGCATACAGGTTGAATAAGTATGGTGAAAGAATATTACCTTGTCACACACGTTTTTAAATTTTAAACCATTCACTGTTCTGTTAGAACAACTTCTTCTTGGTCCAGGTACAGATTCTTCAGGAGCACAATTAAGTGTTCCAGAATACTCATACTTCGTAATGTTGTTCATTACATATAGAGATCGGGATTTACAAAGTGGAGAATAATTACCTCAGAACACAATATAAAGGACAAATGAACAATACTGGCAATCGTGGCCTGCACAGGTAGACACATATTTTAAGGGACACAATTTAATCCATGCTGGAACATGCTAGGTAACTCTCTTTAGAAAATATAATAAACTACATTTATTTCACCTTTTGGCTACAGTTCACATCCAACTAGCATGCAAAATAAAATGACCCTCCTTTTAAGATCCCATAAAGCCAATCCCATTTTGGTCTTCTTCTCAAGCTCAGATCTAATCATTTAAGTCAGGTGATATATAGATAAGGGTATTTGAGCTCAGTTCCTCAAGCTGTCTGTAATACATTGCTGTTGTTAAGTGCCTTCAAATTGATTCTGACTCATAATGACAAATTGAAACACAGACTTGTCTTGCACCATCCTCAAAATTGCTGCTATACTGGAGCCCATTGCTGCTGCCATTGTGCCAATACATCTCATTGGGGGTCAGCTTCTTTTTTACTGTCTATCCACTTTATCAAGCATGGTGGCCTTTGCCAGGGACTGATCCCTTCTGACAATATGCCCGAAGCATGAGAAACAGTATCTGTCCATCTTTGCTTCCAAGAAGCAAGCATTCTGTTCTTACTTATTCTAACACAGATTTATTTGTTATTCTGGCAGTCCATAGCACTTTTAATACTCTTCTCCAACACTATAATTTAAATGCATGAAATCTTCTACAGTCTTCCGTATTCACTGTCGAACTTTCACATGCATATCAAAAATACCATGGTTTGGAGGTCGGTGGTTCAAGCTCACCAGACGCTCCTCAGAAACCCTATAAGGGAGACGCGGATGTGCTTACTATTTGGTCAGCTTTTTCTCACTGGTTTGAGAGGCGTCCTGGTGTAGCGTGGTGGGTCAAGGTGCCACTGTAAAGCCTTTTGAACTGCAAGGTCGGTGGTTCAAGCTCACCAACTGCTCCTCAGAAACCCTATACGGGAGACGCAGATGTGCGTTCTATTTGGCCGGCTTTTTTTCCTGCTGGTTTGAGAGGCATCCTGGCATAGCGCTGTGGGTTAAAGTGCCACTGTAAAGCCTTTTGAACTGCAAGGTCGGTGGTTCAAGCTAACCAGCCACCCTGCAGAAACCCTATACGGGAGACGTGGATGTGCATCCTATTTTGTCTGTTTTTGTTTTTTTTTTTTCTTTATCGCTCGTTTGAGAGGAGTCCCAGCATAGCACTGTAGGTTGAGGTGCCACACTGCAGAGCCTTTTGAATTGCAGGGTCGGTGGCTTGGGCTCACCAGCTGCTCATCTAAGACCCTGTGCAGGGTCGCTACAGGTCGGAATTGACTCAACAGCACCTAACAGTAGGGACAGGAGGGCAGAGGTGACTGAAAGGAGTTAGGACATTAAAGAAATACTTATATTAAGCTACAGGGTTTTTTTTTTTTTTCTTCTTTGTCCCACTCTCCTTTTTTGTGATTAAAGACTGCTGTATTTAGTCTTGTTTTCACTGGTGCTGCATTATTTTCTTCTAGTTTTATTTTATATATATATATAATACATACACACACATACACGCACACACACACACACACACACACACACATATATATGTTGTTGTTAAGTGCCGTCGAGTCGGTTCCGACCCATAGCGACCCTGTACAGGGTTTCCGAGGGTGTAAATCCTT
>NW_006408529.1:2027230-2033481 GCF_000296735.1 Chrysochloris asiatica
GGGGACTACAAAAGCAAGAAGTGATTGGCTTACAAGCTTTCAAGAGAGAACCTAGTGCTAAGGGGCATGGAGGAAGAACAGAACCTCCAATGGGTACTATTCAATCTGTCTGGGCAGAGCTGATGAAAGGAAATACAGATGGGTAACTCATGAAACTAGTGAATAATGCTTATCAGAACAGATTATGAGGGTTGGAAATGCAAAGGTAGACGTTTTGAAACAAGGAAGGGAGTGATTAATTCTCCAGTGTAGGAGCGGAGGTCCCTGGGACCATCAATGGAGAAGAGCCGAAAGCGGGACCCTACCCAGAGGAACAGAGATGCCTGAGATAGAGACAGAGACAACGACGTGGAGTGATGAAGCAGCTGGGGATCTTGGATCCAGAGAGGGAAAGGGACTGTGGGCCGAAAACTGGGGGGAGAGGGGGAAGTGTAGGCGGTGGGTTTCTAGGATATACCCTTTGGTTGGTTGATGATGCATGGAGGGGACTGGAATCATGGCAATGAAATGATATACGATGGAATGAATGTAAAACTAAAGTTCTCTCATGTAAACTATCATATAATTCACAATAAAACATTAAAAAATAATAATAATACCATGGTTTGGGACAGGTGCATCTTAGTCCTGAAACTGATATTTTGCTCTTGATAGCTTTAAAGAATTCTTGTGTAACATATTTGCATAATGCAATATGTCATTTGCTTTCTTGACTGCTGCTTCCTTGAATGTTGATGGTAGATTCAAGCAAAATGAAGTCTTTGCCAACTTCAATCTTTTCCCTGTTTATCATGATGTTTTTTGTTGGTCCAGAAGTGAGGACTTTTTTTTTCCTTTGAGGTGCAACTCATACCATAGGCTGTTGTCTTTGGTCTTCATCAATATGTATTTTATGTGCTTTTTTCTTTCAGTGAGCAAGGTTGTATCATCTGCATTTTGTAGGTTATTAACACCAATCCTGATGCCATGCTCTTCATATAATTCAGCTTCCTGAATTATTTGCTCAGCATACAGTTTGAATAACTGTGATGAAAGAATACAAACATTGCACATAACTTTCATGATTTTAAACCATTCAGTGACCTGTTGTTCTTTTCAAACAACTGCCTCTTGGTCTGTGTACAGGTTCCTCATGAGTATAATTATGCAATACACTTAATGCTATACATTAATTATGCACTACCCACACAGATAAAAGGTAACTACAAAAGACATTCTTCAAAAATGAAATAATTGCTCTGCAACAGTTCTGAAATCTAACGCGGAACAAACTGCCAATTCCTTAATTAAGACTTGGTCCTACTCTTTTAGAATTATTCTTTATGGTTCTAAGATCCATTCCGGAGTTCTTAGTTCCATGGTCAGAGTAATTTTTCCTTTTTTTTCTAAGAAATAACCTGTTTTAGTTATCATTTTTGTTGTTGGAAAGTGTCTGAAGTCAGTTCCAACTCTCAGCAACCATATACAACACAGAAAAGCAAACTTCCCAGTATTATACAATTCTAACATTTGTTGTTTGAGATCATTGTTGCTGACACTGTGTCATTCCATATTGTTGGAGGTCTTGCTCTTTATCACTGACCTTCTCTTTACTAAGCATGATATCCTTCTCTAGAGATTGGTCCCTCCTGACAATATGTCCAAAGAACAAAAAAGAAAGTCTAGTCAACCTGGCTTCAAATTGGCATTCTGGCTGCACTTCGTCCAAGACAAATTTGTTTGTACTTCCAGCAGTCCACGGTACTTTTAACATTCTTTGCCAACACTATACTTCAGATATATCTATTATTCTCCAGTCTTCTTTATTCATTATCCTATTTTCAATTGTATACGATGTCATTGAAAATACCATGGCTTGGGTCAAGTTCATCTTAATATTCAAACTGATATCTTTACTCCTTAGCACTTTAAAGAGGGCTTTTGCAGAAGATTTGCTCATTGAAATATGTTATTTGATTTTCTGACTGCTGCTTCCATGAGTGTTGATTCTGAATCCATCAAAATGAAGTCTTTGAGAACTTTAATTTTTTCTCCATTTGTCATGATGTTGTTTATTGATCTACTTATGAGTATTTTTGTTTTCTTTACATTGAAGTGCAACCCACACTGAAAACTATAGTTTTAGACCTTCATCAGTAAGCATTTCAAACTTTCTTTACTTCTAGCAAGAAGGATTGTGTCAACTGCATATCACAGGTTGTTAATGAGCCTTCCTCCAATACTGATGTCATGTTCTTTTTAATAAAATCAAGCTTCTTGCATTATTTGCTCAATATACAGACTGAATAGATAAGGTGAAGTTTAGATTTCTTCATGTCTTTGCCAATGATGTCTGAGACTGCATTATTGTACATGACTGTGCTAGTAAACTTTTTAACACTGTATACAAGAGTTTTCTTCTCCCCAATGTCTAATAACAATTACTACAGTTTCCTTTAAGCCTTCGCTGACTCTTTTTTACAGGACTTCATTAGGTTCCTATGGCTGTTGCAACATAAACTGGGTGGCTTAAAACAACACTAATTCTCTTACAGTTCTGAAAGCCCAAGTAACAAGTCAGTTTTGTTGAGCTGAAAATCATCAGCAGGGCCATATTCCCCCTTGAGGATCCTGAGGAAAATCTGTTCCTTGTTTCTTCCAGCTTCTTATGACTGTTGCATTTCTCTGGTTGTTTCGATCCAATATTTGCCTCTGTCTTCAGATCACTTCTTCCTCTATAAGTGTGTCAAAGCTCCCTGTGCCTCTCTCTTCTTAGGTCTTCTGTGAAAACATTTGGGTCCAAAAGGACCCTCAAATTAATCACAGAGGCAAATATCCTTTTCAAAACAAGATATTATTTACAGGGTCCAGGGATTAGAACATGGGTATCTTATTTAGAACAACAGAAAAAAATGGCTGCCACAAGAGTCAACTCTGACTCATGATGATCGCATGTGTGTCAGAGTAGAACTGTTCTTCACAGGATTTTCATTTGTTGATATTTTGATAAAAGATTTCTATGGCTTTCTTCCAAGTAAACTCTAGGTGAACTCAAACATCCATTTTTTCAGTTAGCATCCAAATGTATTAACCATTTGTACCACGAAGATATTTTTGATGTCTTTTTGGCAGACATTTTTAAACCTAACATTTTTTTTTTTCTTACTGTTAAATGCCATAGAATCAGTTCCTACTCAAAGTCTCTCTGTATGTTTTCCAAGGAGTGGATAAGTACAGTGCTTATCCTAACAGCATCACACCAGTAGGCCACAAGATCCTTCAAGTTTCTTGACACATAATCCTAAAAAACTATGGCCTTTGTTTATGTTTTGTTAATACAGGTATCAAATTCTACTTTATTTGCTATTGCTGCATAAACAAACAACCACAGACTTTGTTTCCAAAGCAAAAGTCATTTTCTTTTTCTCATGGATTCTGTGTGTCAGGAATTCAATTAATGCGCAGTTTTGGATTTCTTCTTGTCTTTGCCTATGATGTCTGAGACTCTGCTAGGTTGATTTGAATGACTGGGAATTGGAACCATCTGGGACTTCACAAATGTATCTGACATCTGGTCTGGGATGACTTGAAAGTTGGACTCAGCATTAATTGTTAACCTGAGCATCTAGGATTGATTTTTCTATGTTGCTTAAATTTGCCATAGCATGAAAATGGAGTTATGGAAGGGAGCATTCAATTAGAAGTGTTTGGAGAGGTATATAAACCTATTGTGCTTTATTGGCTCAACAAGTCACAATCCCCAGATTTAAGGAGGAAGGATTCTCGATAGGAGAAATTACAAGGTACAATATAATATATGTGGGATGAGAAATATAATTGTGATCATCTTTTGAGAAATGCGTTGTACCACAACCCTGCAACCCTGATTTAATTTTTTTTTAATTTAGGAAATTTTTCTTTTTCTTTGCTCTTATGAAAGAACAACTTAATTCATGGATAAAGGATTTGAAATAGAACAGATTCAGAATTCACAATGAACAGGAGCTTATTCCATTTGTATGGTAAATCTAGAAACAGATATGTGTGCAAACCTCTCCTATGTTATAGTCTTTGAGTCTGCTTTTAGGGGATTCAAAACAATATAATTTTTTTCACTTAGCAGCAAAGTACTTAAAAGAATGAGCTCTGAAGCCAGAGGTCCTGGGTTCAATTTCATTTATTTGCTTATAATTTAGGGTGATTTGCTTAGCAGTTTTTCTACTTCATTTCTAATGTGTAAATAATATTACATACCTCACATGATAGGTAATAATATTACTTACCTCACATGGTCCACCACTAGTCTGTCAGTTTGTCATACTGTAGTGGCTATGAGTTGCTGTGATTCTGAAAGCTATGTCACCAGTATTTTAAATACCAGCAGGGTCATCCATGGTGGACAGGTTTCAGATGAGCTTCCAGAAGAAGAAAGAGTGACGAACTACTTCTGAATATTTAGTCACTGAAAACCTTATGAATAGAAGAGAAACACCGTCAGATATAGTGCCGGAAAATGAGCCCCTCAGATTGGAAGGCATTCGATGTGACTGGTGAAAAGATGCCTCCTCAAAGTAGAGTTGACCATGATGACACGAATGGAGTAAAGTCCAAGGGAGAAAACCCCACAGGGTCTTCATTTGCTGATGGGGCACAACTGAAAAAGAAGAGAAACAGCTGTAAACATCCATTGAAAATTGGAACATGGAATGTACAAAGTATGCATCTGGGAAAATTGGAAGTTGCCAAAAATAAAATGGAACACATAACATCAATATCTTAGGCATTAGTGTGCTGAAATTGACTGGTATTAACCATTTTGAATCTGACAACCACAGGCTTTACTATGTCAAGAATGACAAATTAAAGAGAAATGGTGTTGCATTCATTGTCAAAAAGAACATATCCATAAATATGTTAATAGAATATTTTACATTAATGGTAAAGAAGAAAAAAATTCTGGGAGAAAGGGCCTAGAATTCACAAATGTAAGGGCATACTCTCTAAACATTTTTAGGATAAAATTTTCCTTTTATAGGAAGTTGGCCTCAAACTTTTCTGGGTGTGGTTTTGGCTGGCCAAGCCTGGGATGAATAATTTTTGGTTTTCTCACGACTTTTTCTTATATCAGCATAGGTTTCCTTAGATACCAGCACCTCCAAAATGGCATGTTAATATCATCCATGATAATTAATAGAGAAATAATCATCTTTCCTTCAACTGCCCTCAGCCACTAATTATGAGAAGTTTTCTGTGTGGAAGTCTTCCAATAATTCCACAGGGACTAATAGGTTTTGTCTCCCTTACAAAGATGTGGCAGATACTCTCAATGTGAAATAATTAGAAAAGAGATTTCTGGCCAGACACAACTTTGAAACATTATAATTAATATCCAATGGAAGACAACAGGAGTTCTGTGATAGTGTGGGATCTGGCCATCTTAGCATTGGGCAACTTTCCAGGTTGTTACCTGTGTATATTTGTGATTTGTAAGGTGACTCTTAACAAATTTCTAGGTTTATTTTTCTTTGTTGACATGTATGAGTACTACTATAGTCATAATTTTATTTGGTGGTATGTGGCCCTTGAAATATTCGTTATGTACTTTGCAGTCAAAACTCTGTGAGGTTGAAACAACATTGTTTTCTGTGATTTAAAGACATGGGAAGAAAATTGGATCTCTCACATTATTATTCAGGATTTGGCAGGTTTTTGACCTGAGTTTCAAGTGATTGGAAGGAAAAGGGACCTTGTAAAGCAAAATGCTGCTTCATCATCATGATATAGAGTGCTTTTTCACTCAGGGTAGCTAAAATATGTAAATGAATGTATGCATGAAGTCAATATTTCTTAGATATTGGAAACTATTTCTCATTTCCTTAAAATGTTATAGGTAGTAATTTCAAAGAGCATATTTTATGCACTCCACCAATGTCTTCTTGATTATCATGGAAAACTTTGACTTCTAAAGGAAGGTCATTGTCAGTCACATATTTTGGTCAATAAAAATAAGAAAAAGGAGGTGCATTTTGTTGGTGGTGGTGTCTTATTTGTAGGAAAGGTCGAATTCCTCCAGATATTTATGCAAGAATGAACAACTTTTGATTACCAATAATGAATCACCTTAATTAAAACAAAACGGGATTAAATAGTTGAATTGATGAATAAGAATGGTCATATTTGAAGTCTGCATTGTTTGACCTGAATTTTATCAACAGTCCTACTAGTAGGCACTAGTGGTATCTCCATTTAACTGATTTGAAAAAAAAAAAAAA
>NW_006408529.1:2033581-2052818 GCF_000296735.1 Chrysochloris asiatica
TGCTGTGCATAAGGTTGCTATGGGTTTGTACCGACTCAATGACACCTAACATCAAATCTCACATGATGCTATGGAATTAAATTGATATCCATATGCAATTCAAATAGAACAATATAAAAAATAATAAGTACTCAATAAAGTTTACAGCTGATTGTTTTTCTACAAAATGGCTAAGAACACACACATACATTCAATACACCCAACATATAAAATTCTTGAAACACTTTATAACATTTACTTGCAGAATAAATGACTAACAAAACAGCTTGTTAGTCTCAAGAATGTTGGAGGGCTGATGATTCATAAAAGGCTTGTGATTGTTGTTTTTGTTTGCTGTCAAATTGATGCTGACTCTTGTGATCACAGTTACAAAGTAGGACTGCCACTAGTGCATTCTCAACTAATTTTTACAGAAGTAGATAACCAGGTCTTTCTTCTATGAAGTAACTGAGTGAATCTATACCACCAGCCTTTTAGTTAGCAACAGAGCACTAACCAGGGATCCTTCATAAAAGGATTATCTGACATACAGTTTAAAAGGCTAGTGGAAAAAATAGATATTTTAGTAATGCCTGTATCACATTGTTCTGTTTTTATCTAAATAATTATATTGAATTATGCTTCTTTGGCAGCACAAAAAATGACCTGAAGCACCTGGGAGAATTACATTTCCTTCATTTCTTCCTTATAATGAGTTTTAAGACTTTGATTGATAGAAATGTCTCAGTTTCGTGTTTTTGAACCATGATGTAAAAGAGGGCTAAGATAGTGTCATATAGAGATAGTTCCAAGTCTGTGCCTTTGGATAGTGTGCTGAGAGTTTACAGTGAAGAGAAGATGTAATTCAGTTATAAATAGATTATAATTATTTACCTGTCACACTGTTATTCATTGAAAAAACAAAATAATGGTCTTTCAATGGACTTAAATGTAACATTACTATTTTGCAGATAAAGATAAATATGTTAATAGAATATTTTACATTAATGGTAAAGAAGAAAAAAATTCTGGGAGAAAGGGCCTAGAATTCACAAATGTAAGGGCATACTCTCTAAACATTTTTAGGATAAAATTTTCCTTTTATAGGAAGTTGGCCTCAAACTTTTCTGGGTGTGGTTTTGGCTGGCCAAGCCTGGGATGAATAATTTTTGGTTTTCTCACGACTTTTTCTTATATCAGCATAGGTTTCCTTAGATACCAGCACCTCCAAAATGGCATGTTAATATCATCCATGATAATTAATAGAGAAATAATCATCTTTCCTTCAACTGCCCTCAGCCACTAATTATGAGAAGTTTTCTGTGTGGAAGTCTTCCAATAATTCCACAGGGACTAATAGGTTTTGTCTCCCTTACAAAGATGTGGCAGATACTCTCAATGTGAAATAATTAGAAAAGAGATTTCTGGCCAGACACAACTTTGAAACATTATAATTAATATCCAATGGAAGACAACAGGAGTTCTGTGATAGTGTGGGATCTGGCCATCTTAGCATTGGGCAACTTTCCAGGTTGTTACCTGTGTATATTTGTGATTTGTAAGGTGACTCTTAACAAATTTCTAGGTTTATTTTTCTTTGTTGACATGTATGAGTACTACTATAGTCATAATTTTATTTGGTGGTATGTGGCCCTTGAAATATTCGTTATGTACTTTGCAGTCAAAACTCTGTGAGGTTGAAACAACATTGTTTTCTGTGATTTAAAGACATGGGAAGAAAATTGGATCTCTCACATTATTATTCAGGATTTGGCAGGTTTTTGACCTGAGTTTCAAGTGATTGGAAGGAAAAGGGACCTTGTAAAGCAAAATGCTGCTTCATCATCATGATATAGAGTGCTTTTTCACTCAGGGTAGCTAAAATATGTAAATGAATGTATGCATGAAGTCAATATTTCTTAGATATTGGAAACTATTTCTCATTTCCTTAAAATGTTATAGGTAGTAATTTCAAAGAGCATATTTTATGCACTCCACCAATGTCTTCTTGATTATCATGGAAAACTTTGACTTCTAAAGGAAGGTCATTGTCAGTCACATATTTTGGTCAATAAAAATAAGAAAAAGGAGGTGCATTTTGTTGGTGGTGGTGTCTTATTTGTAGGAAAGGTCGAATTCCTCCAGATATTTATGCAAGAATGAACAACTTTTGATTACCAATAATGAATCACCTTAATTAAAACAAAACGGGATTAAATAGTTGAATTGATGAATAAGAATGGTCATATTTGAAGTCTGCATTGTTTGACCTGAATTTTATCAACAGTCCTACTAGTAGGCACTAGTGGTATCTCCATTTAACTGATTTGAAAAAAAAAAAAAAAGAAAGAAAAGAAAACAAGATGTAGAAAGTTAAAACAATCATAATTTCATAATACATGATTTTAACCACTTCTCTGAACCTCAGTTTCCATGTCTGCAAATGAAAATAATTAAAACTAAAATGTTGGGGTATGAAAATTTTAAATAAAATACAAGTAAAGCACCTCACTTGCCAATAAATATTAGGTACTTATTTTAAAATATAGCTGAGAAAAATCTTGCTGAGATAATATATTCCCTGTGTTGAATATGTTTATAAATAATTATAAATACAAAAGTTGATTTGCTTTTTGAATATTAACCCACTGCTGTTGAGTCAATTCTGACTTGTAGCAAGCCCATAGAACACAGCAGAACTGCTCTTCAGGATTAGGTTTCTGAGACTAAATCTTATGGAAGCACATAGATTTATCTTTCTCCTACAGAGTTTCTGTTGGTTTTGAACTGCTAACTTCATGGTTAGTGGTCTAATGCTTAATCCACTGCACAGCCAAGCTTCTTTTTTCCATATTATGCTTTGAACATCCAAAATTCTGGTTCTAGTCTTAATAACTCAAGATTATTTTTAGCAGAAAATAGTTTATTATGTATGTAGTAAATACGTGACACCAATGGGCTAGTTTTGTTTGTTTGTTTTTTTAACAATGACGATTTCATGTCAGTTTGAAACAAATGGTTTGTGGTACAAGCTCACCAATCACTCCTTTGAACCCCTATATAGGGTTGCTATGAGTGGGAATTGACTCAACAGCACTTAACAACAGCAGCAACAAATTTCGTGTATGTTATGACTTTTTATTTATTAGACTAAAATTTCACTTTTACTCTAAAATTTGACTGTAATATTAAATAACCTATTTTCTGCCAGTTTCTAACTCTAGGCTTTTATTTTTTCCTGCCAGTTCCTTACTCTAAGATTTTTTTTTTTTACCCTTATCAGGGATACAACAAAAATAAATACAATCTACATGAAATAGAATAAAAATAAAGCCTTTGAACATGCTCTGAAGCTAATCTGTACTGTTTTCAATGGCTATTTTTAAGAAATAGATTTCCAGGGTTTTTTCCCCCTAGTTTCTTTTAATATGTAAGCTCCCTGAAACTTGTCTACCATGGGTAATACTGATGGCATTTGAAAACTCCGTGGCATAGTTTACAACCTCATTGAACATTCAATCCACTGTTGTTGTTGTTAATTGCATCAAGTCGGTTCTAAAACATAGTACTGACTAAAACCTGTATAGAGTTTCTAAGAAGTGGCTGGCAAGTTTGCACTGCCAACCTTGTAGCTTATAGTCCAGTGCAGATGCTACTGTGCCACACTAGGAATGCACTATAGTAGGATAAAGTGGCAGATAGGTAGTGGCAATGATAATGTTTCATTCTTTTTCAAACTGAATCAATAAGAAGACAATACATAAGGTTGCTATGAGTCATAGCAAACTCAATGGTAACTAATAACAACAAGATCTTTGGCTGTTTGGGGAATCTAATAGGGAGAGGTGTTAAGGTATTTATCACCTATTGGTTACTCAGGAGATTGAACAATACTATCTTAGTTTAGCAAAAATACTGGAAAGCAAGGTTGCTTGAGAATGGCCTATCTGTTAGGGATTGTTGGGAAGGTCAGTGTCAATCATAAATTTTGGTAAAAACAAAACAGAACAGAAATTAATTCTTTTTATGTGTTTTGAGTAGGGAAGGTGGAATTCCTCCAGGTGTTTCTGCAAGCACAAACAAATTTGCCTTCCAGTAGCGAGCCATAGTAATTTAAGCAAAAACATTATTAAATATTTCAATTGACAAACTGAATGAGAATGGTCATGTTTGAAGCCTGAATTGTTAGACTTGAAGGGAAAATACAAAAATATTTCAAATACAGAATAAAATTATTTAAAAGTTGAATATCATTTGTTGTTGTTGTTAGGTGCCACAAGTCGGTACCAACTCATAGCTACCTTATACACAGCACAATGAAACACTGCCCGATCCTGGGCCAACCTCACTACTATTGCCACATTTGAAACTAAAATGGAAGAATAGATTCAGAAGCCATATATGTGACTATCTGGAATTATACAAGAAAGAAAAACAAGACAGATGCTGCTGAATAAAAAATAATATTGTGTAAGGTATCTATTGCTGCATAGCAAATAATGCTCAAACTTAGTGGCTCAAAACAACAAAGTTTTATTATCTCACAGTTTCTATGAATCAGGAATCAGGGAGTGACTTTATTGGGTGGATCTGACTTAGATATACTCACACAATTGTAGCCAAGATTGAAGTCTCTGACCCGACCAGCTCTGAAGCCTCCACTTTCAAAGTAATGTATGTAGCTGCTGGCAGGAGACCTCCTTTCCACACTTGCTGTTGTTGTATGCTATTGAGTTGGTTTCGACTCATACTCACCCTGTATAGGGTTTCCGAAGGTGACTGGTGGGTTTGAACTGTAGACCTTTCAGTTAGCAGTCCAGTGCTTATCCTACAGCACTACACCAGTCCTCACTACAAGTGTTTTTCGTAGAACAATTTGTAGCATGGTTTTCATCACAGCAAGTGATCTAAGAGAAAGAGAATGAAAGTGAGTAAACAAGAATATTTAAGACAAAAATTAAAGTCTTTTGTAATCGTATCTCAGAAGTGACATACCATTATTCTCTCATATGGTGCAAAACATGATCCTGGTACCATGTGGGAGGATACATTAAAGGGTTGTGAATACCAAAAGGTGAAGAGCACTGGGAGCCATCTGAGAGACTAACACAAATGTAAAAATAATTCCTTTAGCACTGACGATAAATCTGATACTAAATTTTTTTTAAGTCATCACTCAGTGCCAAACTGAATCAATAAGAAGACAAGCATACATTTCAACTTAAAATCTTGAACTCTAAAGATCCAGGGAAAGCCAAGTAACCTTCCAGGTCAAATTCACTGAGTACTACAATGAATAAATCAGACTGGCATGAGATTTGTATCTACAGATATTGAAAAAACTGACTATAACCCAAAAATTTTAAGTCAAATCCAGACAGCATATATTTAAAATATAAAGAAGAGCTTAGAAGGTATATCACCTATATACTCCCTGAGAAAACTAATTGGTAAAAATTAATATCCAGACAGCAAATAAACTTTGATACAGAGCTCAAGATGTTGTTGTTAAGTGCTGTTAAATAGGTTCTGATTCATAGAGACCTTGTATAGGTATCCAGAGCAGCAGCTGGGGGTTTGAACTGCCGACCTTGTAGTTAACAGTCCAGTAGAAGAGGAAATAGATATAAATATTGTAGCTCTTTTTATATATAACTTAAATATCTTTAAAATATATAATGTAGATAGTGTATCTTTTTTTTTTTGAAAGAGAAAGATAAAACTGGTTATATTTTTATATCAAACAGCTCCACAATTTTTGTAGTCTTCTTTACAAAAGTTACTTTCTTGTTGTTGTTGTTGTCAGGTGCCATCGAGTCAGAACCAACTCATAGAGACCCCATGCACAGCAGAATGAAACAATGTCCGATCCTGGGCCAACCTCACTACTGCCGCCACACTTGACGTCATCAATGATGTGACCTGGCTGATCCATCTCGTTGGGGGTCTTCCTCTTTTCCTCTGACCTTCCACTTTACCCAGCATGTGTTCCATCTGGCGAGGTCCGTGTGTATAGTCGTCTGTTATGCTGTCTAAAGGAGGTATTTGAAATAAACAAATCATTTGTCTTACAGAAATCTATCATTCGTTCTCCAGCATCATTTCTATCACCAAGTCCAAATTTTCCGACTACTGGTCCCTCCTCTTTGCTCCCTACTTTTGCATTCCAATTACCAGTAATGAGCAATACATCTTGATTGCATGTTTGATCGATTTCAGATTGAAGAAGTTGGTAGAATTCTTCTATTTCAACTTCACTTGCTTTAGTGGTTGGTACATAAATTTGAACAATAGTGGTGTTAACAGGGCTTCCCTGTAGGCACATGGATATTATCCTATCACTTATAGCATTGCACCTCATGACTGATCTGGATATGTTCTTTTTGATAATGAATGCAACACCATTCCTCTTCAATTTGTCATTCCCTGCATAGTAAACCATGTGGTTGTCAAATTCAAAATGGCCAATACCAGTCCATTTCAGCTCACTAATGCCTAAGATATCGATGTTGATGCATTCCATTTCATTTTTGACAACTTCCAATTTTCCCAGATTCATACTTCGTACATTCCATGTTCTGATTTTCAGTGGATATTTACAGCTGTTTCTCTTCATTTTGATTTGTGGCCCATTAGCAAATGAAGGTTCTGTGAGCTTTTCTCTACTTGGAGGAGGCATTTTTTTCCCCCAGTCACATTCTAAGTGCCTTCCCACCGTCTGGTCCTGTATCTGACAGTGTTTCTCTGCTATTCATAGAGTTTTCAGTGACTAGTGATTGGAAAGTAGTTTGTCACTCTTTCTTCCTAGTCTGTCTTTGGAAGCTCATCTGAAACCTGTCCACCATGGGTGACCCTGCTGGTTATTTAAAATACCGGTGGCATAGCCCTCAGAATCACAGCAATTCAAACCACCATAGCACGACAGACAGACAAGTGGCGGTTGTGTGGTCGCTGTTAAACATGAGTTTCCTTGCACTAAGGCCCTTAAGTCCGGCTCAGAGGTGGGATTTCCATCCTCAGATGTTGCGTCAGTCAAGAGGCAGAAGCGCAGCAGGGCAACATGGTTGTAATGAGATGCTTTGGGCTGCACTTGTGGGTCTCTAAACTTTCTGCTTACTCATGTTAATTCTTCTATGCAGCTAATCTCATTGGACCTCTTAGATGTCAAGCTGCTTATTATTTTGTGGTCTTGGTGTGGTGCTATAAGATAACCACAAGGTGGACTGATGGTTCAAACCCACCAGCCACAACAATAACAACCATCTGAAGGGAACAAATTGTTAACTCTGTTGGTTGTTACCACTGTCAGTCATCTGTCAGTTTGTCATATACTGTGGTGGCTTGTGAGTTGCTATGATTCTGGAAGCTATGCCACGAGTATTTTAAATACTCGTCATTCATTTTGAACAGGTTTCAGATGAGCTTCCAGACTAAGACAGACTATGAAGAAGGAGAGACAAACTATTTCCGAATATTTAGTCACTGAAAACCTGATGAATAGCAGAGAAAAGCTGTCAGATATAGTGCCAGAAAATGAGCCCCTCAAGTTTGAAGGCACTCAAACAAAATGAGACTGGGGAAGAACTGCCTCCTCAAAGTAGAGTTGATCATGATGACGTCAATGGAAAAAAAAAGCCCTTGGGAGGAAACTAATGATGAAGCCCACAGGATCTTCATTTGCTGTTGGAGCACAACTCAAAATGAAGAGAATCAGCTGTAGACCCCTAGCAAGATGGATTGGCAAAGTAGCAGTATCAATGGGCTCAAGTGTGGCAACTATTGTGAGGTTGGCCCAGGACCAGGCAGTGTTTTGTTCTGTTGTGCATAGGGTCACTATGAGTCGGCACTTATTCGATGGCACCTAACAACAACAACAATTAGTTGTTAACTAAAAGTTTAGTGGTTAGATTCCACAAAGAGGTTCTTTGGGAAAAAGTCCTGGTGATATAATTTAGAATTCTTTCAGCTATCATCTCTGTGAAGGTCAGATCTATTCTGACACTCAAGGGGTTTCCATAAGTTTTAGCAGATTCCATAGAAACTAGTTTCCATGTTAAGGCAGGTGTTCTCTGATTGTTTTAGGAGTGGACGAGGGAGGTTTAAGAATTGCAAAAAGACTTTTCACTGCCTCAGCTCAGAAATTACCCATTTCACTACTATTCATATTTCATTTGCCAAAACCAGTTACCTGACCTCATTTGATTATAAAGGAGCTAGGAAGTAAAATTAAGGAGAAGTTTATCCTGATATGATACAGTAAAGTCAATTCTGACTGATGACCCTACGTGTGTCAGAGTAGAACTATGCTATATAGTTTTTTTTTTTTTTAATGGTTAATTTTTCAGAAACAGATTACTCACATTTTTTCCAAGGCTTCTCTAAGTGAACTCAAACCTCCAACCTTTCAGTCAGCAGCCAAAAACATTAATTATGTATACTATATTGATATAATGATCCACTGTACTATTAAATTATCTAAGTAAATATAGGAGAAGGAATGAAAGATGAAAAGGAAGAATGTAGCAATAAGTTCACTGTTATCATGGGGTACGGCAAGAAGATGAGATAGAATAAAGTTATTGTAAATTTGTCATCTTATAGAGATGGGCAGGAGGTAGTGTCTTACTAAAAAAAATCTGGGCCATATTAAAGAAAATGCTTTTAATGTTGTCTTCAAACAATAGTAGATAATATTTATGTACTTATGAAGGAATAGAAAGTACAGTTGACCAAAATTTTTTAAGTGAAAAAAAAAACAAACAAACAACAACAGCAATATGAAATAAATAATAAAGGAGAAAAATAAGATAGATTACAAAGTACATTTAATATGAAAAAATGAAAATATTACACTAGTATTTTGAGAAATAAGTTGAGCGCATATTGATCAAGTGATTGAAAATAAAGAGACAGTGAACTGCAAACTAAAAGAAATCTGTGAGAGGTTAATATCAGACACTGTGGGTCTTTATGATTAAAGCACTGAATAGAATAAAGGGAGTATTATATAAAATATACCCTTTCCAGTTTAGCTTAAAGTGTACCATCCTAGTGGATAAAAATATATTCTTCCTTATTAAGCAAATAGTTGAAATTAAAGTAATTAACATTGTGTGTTGACCATGAGCATAAGTGGGTGTTAGATACTTTCTTTCAGTTTTTATTTACTTTTTTAATGTTGAAATATTCATGTCATTGGCATTCTGGTACTCTACTGACATGATCTTTAACTTGGTAGATGGCTGTGTGTAATATTTCTACTATAAAAGTAGAACTGTGTGACTCATAGGCAAGCCAATGCCTAACATTTAATTGATTTAAAATTTTGTGAATGTTATTTAACAACTGTGTTGCTATCGTGTGACATTGACTAGATTGTGACTCATAGAGACTCCATATGGAAGAGTGGAACTGCTCCATAGGGATTTCTAGGATGTCAGCCTGCAAAGTCATTTGGACTGCAAGGTCAGTGGTTCAAACTCACCAGCTGCTCCTTGGAAACCCTATACAGGATTGCTATGGGTCAGAATCAACTTGACAGCATTTAACAACAACAGCAATCGTCACAGGAACCGATATCTAGATCTTTG
The DNA here is from genome assembly GCF_000296735.1 of Chrysochloris asiatica. Taxonomy (NCBI): domain Eukaryota; kingdom Metazoa; phylum Chordata; class Mammalia; order Afrosoricida; family Chrysochloridae; genus Chrysochloris; species Chrysochloris asiatica. Next base: position 2,043,151 of record NW_006408529.1, read on the forward strand.
TTCTATGCAGCCATTGGCTGGGTTTGAAAGGCAACCTTCCAATCAGTAGTCAAGTGTCTAACCTTTGCACTACAAGGATTCTTTTCTAATGCTGGAAATCATAAAAATCTACGTACTTCTTTACTCTGTCATCTATTTGACTTTTAAACCATGTCATAAACAACTAACTCATCATTTCAATATTAATGTTTCTGTAAAACAATGTGGTACACTGGAGCCTTTCAGATAGGAATGGTATCTGACCAATCCCCCACCCCCTTTTCCCAAGAGTTTAATGTTTTTAATTTTTTTCTATAGCTTGAGCTGAAATTCAATTGTGTCTATTTAGTTTCTAATTGAATTAGACTTTGTGTTACACATAATAGTTCTATAAGGCAATGCATTGAAAACAGGAAACATTTAAATGAAATCCATTCCTTCAGTTTGAGGCAGCTAAGATTTTCTTTTCAAGATAATATCTCAAGAGTTGCTTGTTGAATTTACTTGGCTACAGAGAAACCATTTCAAAGATGATGAAATTACATGGAAATGTCTGGTTTAATGTAAATAGAACTGTGTGGCTCAGAAGTTCATGAAGCCATGGAAGATTTAAAGTCATTTTGTTTTCAAAAAGAAGACCCTGTCAACAGGTTGAACATTTGAAGGAACGAAGTCAGACAGGAAATAAAGGATTGGCAGCCTGGAAATATCCTGCCAGGCCTAGACAGGACTCAAGGTGAAAAAGGTGCTGTCTAAAGTACTGAAATTCCATTTCATTCACAATAACTTGTGGGCTTAAAAGTATAATCACTTTCCCTTAGTGGTAAAGAAAAAGATGGAGTGTGCTAATCTTTTAGTATTAAGTATCTAAATTAACTTTTGCATATTTTAGTGTGTCTAAAAATACTAACTAATAGTTAAACTTTGACTAGAAGTTTCATGTAAAGTTAAGTAGATAGCCTAAGATTTTCTTTCAAGAAAATGGTTATACAGTAAACAGGCATACTTGCTGATTGATTGCTCAGAAGTTTTCTCATAAAGTTTAAATAATAATAATAAAAAGAAGGCAACAAAGCAAGGGAGAAAAATTAAATTTGAGATATTTCTAAGGTCTCCTTTTTTTTTTTTTTTTTGCAAACATGACCATTGTTCATAACATTATGAATACATGGAAGACTGCCAGTTCTAGTGTTCTAAATTTATTATTTGCCTCCTGTTCAAACAATATAAATGGCATTACAACCTGAAGAGCTATTTTATATGTTGAATGAGGTCAATGTTTCATTCAAGTTCTTTTATTATTTTGTATCCTGACTAACACATGCTTTCAGCAAATATTACTCGGCTTTTAATCTCATAGGCATAAGCTTAGAGCTGCCACTTAGTGGTTGAGATGGGAGTGGTTATCTACAGGAAATAGAAAAAAAAAACAAAAAACTTCTAATTAAAATCTCAGAAAGGGTAAGCATGTTGATCTTGAACATATCTAGTATATTTGAAAGTTATTTGAAGATATACAAATTTAAAAAAAACAAACAAACACAGAAAGACCCTTAGCAGTTTAAAACTCACTTGAATAGTCTCATGTCACTATTTATAAAATTTAACTTAATGTTTCCACTCATTTTTATATATTTAGAGGCTGCCTTCTTGAAGAGCAATTTTTGGCACTTTAACCATTTATAAATATACAATTTTTTGGTGTTAATTACCATCACAAAGTTTTGTTATTATCACCATTATATATTTATAATTTTTTTCATGGCACAAATAGAAATGGTGAACCCCTTAATCAATAACACCTCAAACAAAAGAGTAACCAAGAAATTATTCTCAATCTCTAAGAATTTGTTTACTCTTGATATATCATAAAAATGGAATCATATATTTCACCTTTTTTTTCCTTGCTTATATTACTTAGCAAAATGTTTTCAAGGTTCATCTAAGTCATAGTATGTATCACAACATCACTCTTTTATATGTTGTTGTTATGTCTCATTGAATCGGTTCCGACTCATAGTGACCTTATTCACAACAAAACTAAGCACAGCTGGATCCTGCACCAACCACACATTCGTTGTTATGCTTGAGTCCATTGCTTCTGCCAGTGAGCCAATCTATCTCATTGGAGTGTCCCTCTTCTTGGCTGATCCTCCACTTTACCCAACATGATTTCCTTCTTCATAGACTGGTCCCTCCTGATTGCCTCTCTGAAGTATGAGACACGAATCTGGCCATCTTGACTACTAAAGAGCATTCTGGTTGTACTTCTTCCAACACAAGTTTGTTTGTTCTTATGGCAGTCAATGGTACATTTAATATTCTTTTCCAATACCATAACTCAAATGCATATATTTTTCTATGTTCTTACCTATTCATTGTCTGACTTTCAGATGCATATGATGCTGTTGAAATTACCATGGCTTGGGTCCAGCACACCTCAGTCTTCAAACTGAATTCTTTGCTCTCAAATAGTTTAAAAAGATCTAGTGCACCAGATTTGTGTTTCAGTTCTTAGCTGTTGCTTCCAGGAGTCAAGGAAAATGAAGTTCTTGACAATTTCAATGTTTACTCTATCATGATATTATTTATGGGTTAAGTGGTGAAGATTTTGGTTTCTTTACAATCCATACAATAATCTGTTGTCTTTGACTTTCATCAGTATTGTAAGTCCTCATCACTTTCAGCAGCAAGATTGTACTATCTGCATATTACAAGTTGTTAATGAGTCTTCCTCCATCTCTGATGCTATGTTCTTCTGTATTTTCTTATTTGAAACCAAACAATATCCCCTTGTTCTGTTAAAATGACTGCTGGTCTATGTATATGTTCCTCATGAGCACAATTAAGTGTTATGAAATACTCATTGTCCACAATGTTCTCCATAGCTTGTCATGATCCACACAGTCAAAAACATTTGCATAATTAATACACCACAGATAAACTTCTTTCTGGTATTCTCTACTTTCAGCCAAGATCTATTTGATGTCAGCAATGATTTCCCTCATTCCACATCCTGTTCTGAATACAGCTTGAATATATGGTAGTTCCCAGTCAATATAACATGGCAGCTGTTTTTGAATTATCTTTAGCAAAATTTTACTTTCATGTGATAATAATGCTATTTTCCAATGATTTCCACATTCTGTTGGGTCACCTCTTTTGGAATGGGCACAAATATGGATCTCTTCTAAGTAATTGGTAAAGTAGTCATCTTTTAAATTTCTTCACATTAATGAGGGCCTCCAGTGCTTCTCCCTCCTGAATTTAGAGATCATCTGAAGAACAGATTTGATTAATTAAACAGTAAAGACCGAAGACCAGAAGAGTTGTGGGATGACATCAAGAACATCATACATGAAGAGAGCAAAAAGTCATTAAGAAGACAAGAAAGAAGGAAAAGGTCAAGATGGATGTCAGAAGAGACTCTGAAACTTGCTCTCCAATGTAGAGAAGCCAAAGCAAATGGAAAAAGTGAAGAGGTCCAAGAGCTGAACAGAAAATTTCAAAGATCAGCTCGAGAAGATAAAGCCAAATACTATAATAAAATGTGCAAAGATTTAGAGTTAGAAAACCAAAAGGGAAGAACACGGTCAGCATTTCTCAAGCTGGGGGAACTGAAGAAAAAATTCAAGCCTTGACTTTCGTTATTGAAGGATTCACTGGGCAAATTATTGAATGATGCAGAATGCATCAAGAAAAGATGAAAGGAATACACAGAGTCATTGTACCAAAAGGAAATGGTTAATGTTCAACCGTTTCAAAAGATACCATATGAACAAGAGCCAATGATACTCAGAGAGGAAGTCCAAAGTGCATTGAAACAAGTGGCAAAGAACAAGGCACCAGGAATTGATGGAATAAAAATTGACATCTTTCAGGAAAGTGAGGCAGCACAGGAGGCACTCACTCATCTCTGCCAAGAAATTTGGAAGACAACTGTCTGGCCGACTGATTGGAAGAGATCAATGTTTATGCCCATTCCAAAGAGAGGTGACCCAACAAAATGTGGAAATCATCGGACAATCTCTTTGTTATCTCAAGCGAGTAAAGTTTTGCTAAAGGTAATACAGAAACGGCTACAATCATACATTGACAGAGAACTTCCAGAGTTTCAAGCTGGATTCAGAAGAGGTTGTGGAACCAGAAATATCATTGCTGATGTCCGATGGGTCTTGGCTGAAAGCAGAGAATATCAGAAGGATGTACCTGTACTTTATTGACTACACAAAGGCTTTCGATTGTGTGGATCATGACAAGCTATGGACATGACAAGCTATGGACAACATGTTAATAAAGCTTAGATTGTATCTTTTCCCATCTCTGTGACTGACTACAGTGACAGGCTGCAAACCATCATTTTGCTTTGGTAACATTTCTGGCAACCATGCTTAGGGACCTTGTGGACTTCTCCGGTATAAGTAGTATTACTAGCAAGGAACCTGGTCTCCTTTGTGGTTGATATTGCTTGCTGGCAGGCCTGCTGGCCACTGGACAGGTGAGTCCAGGAGCACAGTGACTGAACACTACAAGCAGTGCTGCCAAGAATCTTTTTTCTTGGGAGTCATCAGACCTGTGTCTCCTGCACTCACCATCACCTTCACTTTTGAGATCGCTTTGCTTTGTTCTGGGTGTGCACATAAGGGCACAGTAGGTGGGAAGTAATTTACTAAAAGTGTGCCTTCTGTTTCTGTTTCTGTTAAGGTTAACCTCTATTTCTGAAAAATGGGAGTATAGGCCTCAATCCCAAAGAAAAGCCTGTAGGGAGTAATTCTGTCCTACTGGTTTCTGTATTAGTACCCTCCTAAGGAGCTCTGGTAGCGTAGTGGTTACGAATCGGGCTGCGAACCTTAAGGTCAGCGGTTCGAAACTACCAGCCGTTCCGCGGGAGAAAGATGAGGCTTTCTATTCCCGTAAGGATTTACAGCCTCGGAAACCCTGTACAGGGTCGCTATGGGTCGGAACTGACTCAACGGCACTTAACAACAACAACAAACATGACAAAAAAGGAAATTGTGTTTTACTGAAATGCAGCTTGGTCAATGTATAATCTAGGTTTTGAGAAAAAATAACCTTTGACTAGATCCTTAAAATTATTATACCATTTTACAGCTTGAATTCTTAATCTGCTGTGTCAGATTGCTTATCTATTTGTAAAATTACTTTGTTTTTGTCCTGTATTTTTGTTTAAGGAACTGAAAACAACCTGGAATTCCAAGAGATGTAATTATGTCATCATATGTATGTATATATACATACACATACATATAACGACATGACTACATACTCTTGGAATTCCAGAGCTCTGGTAGCGTAGTGGTTACGAATCGGGCTGCAAACCGCAAAGGCAGCAGTTCGAAACTACCAACTGTTCCGTGGGAGAAAGATGAGGCGTTCTACTCCTCTAAAGATTTACAGCCTCGGAAACCCTGTACAGGGTCGCTATGAGTGGGAACCGACTCCACGGCACATAACAACAACAACAATATATATATGCAGCATTTTATATATACATATATATGTATACATATATACATGCATAGATATATAGATATATCTATATATAGATATATAATGCTGCCATATGAAAATAATACAGAGGAAAAATGAATACAGATGAGTGTGTTAGGTGAAAAAAAATGAAAACATAGAGTTCTAACCAGGCCTAAATGTAAATGTACAAATAAATCAATGATTGATTTTTTTGTGATATGCTGCTTTTGATTATAGAATTCTGTTATTACAACTCCTGAGGCACCAGCAGCTGCTAGTAGGGAAAAGTATAGCCTGACCTGGTGAACCTGCCCTACCACATTCAGCTGCTGAAGAAAGCAGTTTGGAAGTGATATCTCTATCCCATACCCTTCAAAGGACTCATTTTGGTCAAAAGCTACGTGGAACAGAGGTAGGGCAATACCCCTAAATTGGTATTGCTCATAGAATTAAATACACAAGGGAAAGCTACAGGATATTACTGGGCACATAGTCCTTTCTCTACCTCAGACTTGTTAAGTAGGAAAAATTTAAATCCTTCCTATTGATATGTTGTTGTTATTAGATGCCAGCAAGTTGGTTCTGACTCATGAAGACCCTGTGTGGGGTTTCTCAGGAGCCACTGGTGAAGTTGAACCACTGACCTTACAGTTGAGATGGATTTTGCAGTCCAGCATATTGACCTATATCACCATACCAGAATGATGCAGCCAAAATGATAGACTTAATAACCACTGTTTTTGCTGTCCATCACTCTAAATTGAGCAGATATTCAGGGTCCATTGACCAGGCTCCTGAGCAGCCATGAAAGAAGGCTGGTCTGAGATAAGGCGTTGGGATGAAGTGGCACACATCCATGGAGAAAAACCTAAATGGCTCCAGTCAAGGCAATTCTTCTAATTGTGTCAAATTGGAATTGAAATGCAGCTGGAGCACTATAAAAGGTGCATTCTTTGAGGTCTTAAGAAGGGAGTTCCTTGTTTTGTTTGATGATATGGAGCCTTCCCACCATCTCTTTCCACAGATGTAGTCAACTACTTTCTGTGGATTCCATCTGGTGAGGCCCATGAGTATAGTCTTCTTTTATGCTATTTAAAAAAATTATTTGTAATGAACAAGTTATTGGTCTTAAAAATTCTGTCATGCAATCCCCAGCATCATTTCTATCAAGGCCATATTTTCCAATGGCTGATCCTTCCTCTTTGTTTCCAACCTTTGCATTCTAATCACTTATAGTTATCAATACATCTTGATGGCATGTTTGATCAATACATCAAACATAGAAAATTGCTAGAATTCTTCAATTTCATCATCACTGGCTTTAATGGTTCAGGCATCAAATTGTATAATAGTTGCATTAACTGGTCTTCTTTGTAGTCATATGGATATCATCCAATCATAGATCCATACTTGAAGATTGATCTTGAATTTTTTTTTTTTTTTTTTTTTTAATGATGAATGCAATGCCATTCCTCTTCAATACTCAATTCCCGGCTTAGTAAACCATGTGATTGTCAGATTCAAAATGGCCAATATCAGTGCATTTTAGCTCACTAATGCCTAGAATGGAGTCCTGGTGTGGCACTGTGGGTGCCTCATAGCCACCCTATATAGTGCATTAGCATTGAACTGCATGGTCAGCAGTGCAAGCTCACCAGTGACTCCTTGGAAACCCTATACAGGGTGGCTATATGTTGGAACAAACTCGACAGCACTTAAGAACAACAACAATGCCTAGGATATAAATGCTTATGTGTTTTCTTTCATTTTTGACAAGTTCCAATTTTCCTACATTCATACTTTGTACATTGTCTCTAATAATCATATTAGATATTTGTAAGTGAAATCTTACCTGATATTATGTTTTGCAGTGTTCTTTCTTATTCTGCAAAAACAAATTGCTCCACAAAATCTAGAATTTGTATTTTTTTCCCTTCCTTTTATCTTCACCCCTTCCCTTTCTTAGTTTCTCTCCATTCTCTGTACCTACCTAATGCAGGCAGAGACTGATTTTAAAAGAGGAGATCTTTGGGTCTTTGATTAATCAAATAAATCTGTTAGCAAAGTAATAAATAGATATGCAGAAAATAATACAGGTTATTTTGAAATGTCTTCGTCTCTCCTACTTTGGACATGTAGTCCGGAGGAAACAATCGTTGGAGAAGGATGTCATGCTGGGTAGGGTGGAGGGTCAGAGAAAAAGAGGAAGACCTCCAATGAGATGGATCGGCCAGGTGGCATCATTGATGGACTCGGGGGTGGCAGCGGTGGTGAGGTTGGCCCAGGATCGGACATTGTTTCGTTCTGCTGTGCATGGGGTCGCTATGAGTCGGTTCCGACTCGATGGCACCTGACAACAACAACAACAACAATTCCAAAATAACCTCACTTACTGAAAGTGAAGAGAACTTGAAATACTTACTGAAGAAAATAAAATTCAACCATCTTTAGTATGGATTACACCTCAATGTAAACTCAATGAAAATCTTCACAACTTGACCAATAAATAGCATTATAATAAGCAGAGAAAATGTTGAAGTTGTAAAAGACTTCATTTTTCTTTAATCCACAATTAATGCTCATGGAAGTAGTGGTCAAGAAATCAGGACTTACTGCATTGGGCAAATCTGCTGCAAAAGATCTCTTTGAAGTGTTTAAAAGCAAAGATATTAATTGGAAGACTAAGTACTCCTCACCCAAGCCATGGCATTTTCAATTGCCTTGTTTCTGGGGGTGGCATGGTAAATTAAGCACTGGACTCATTACTGCAATGCTGGCAGTTCAAACCCACCAGCTTCTTCTCAGACACCCTATGCAAGGTCACTAAGAGTCAATCTACTCAATGACACTTAGCAATAAGAACACAACATATTCATTCAAAAGCTGGACAATGAATAAGAAAGACGTTAGAAGAATCGAGGCATTGAATTATGGTGTTGACAAAGAATATTGAAATCCCATGGACTTCCAGAAGAATTGACAAATCTGTCTTTGAAGAAGTACAGCTATAATAATTTTTATAAATATGGTTGGCAAGACGTCTCTCATACTTTAGACATCTTGTTAGGAAGGAGCAGTTCCTGGAGCAGGACATCTGTGCTTGGTAAAGTCAGCAAAAACTCGGAAGACCCTCAATGAGATGGATTGACAAAGTAGCAATAACAATGGGTTCAAAAATAACAGTTGTGAGGATGGCACAAAACTGGTCAGTGTTTCATTATGTTGTGCATAGGATTGTTCAATAACAACCATCTTGATGGCATTTAACAACAACACAATTCCACAAAATAACTGAAATATTAAAACTACATAGACTCACATAGTGATTGAAATATTTACTGAGTATTTATTGAGGATCTTTGACATGCTAAGCCTTGTCTTGTGATACTTTTTACAAGCCATTGCAGTGAAACTTTATAGTAAAATTGATAACAAAGTTGATTAAGTAACTGAGACTAACAGAGGTTAAGTGGTACTACAATTACTAAGTAAAGTCAGGCTTCAAACTTGCTCCTTTTCCACACCAAATAAATTTCCATTAGAATAATGATTTTACTTAATTTTTTTTTTTTCATTTCACATTGACAAAATAAAATGTATAATTGACTGTTTGGGAATTATGTAAACAGACTTGAAATGCTGCTACATGCAAGTATTTTTTCAAAATGATAAGATTGCTTATAATTTTGGAGGTTAGCCACCTTCAAATTTATAATCTGCACAGTTTTAGTGATTTTCTAATAAAAACATGGAAAATTTATGTGGATTAGTGTTTTATTTCAAGACCAGATTATGTTCCTAGTATGAGCAGAAAAAGTCTTTATGGATAAGATATCATGAAAGTGTCACCTCAAATTTGAATCCAGCTGATTACATTTAGGTTTTATTTATATTTTTAATATGTAGAGGAGAGTCTCTATTTTTTATTAAGATTATAACAGACTCCTGTTTTACTTTCAAGTTACTTAGTAGTATTCTAAAATTTACATGTGCATACTTTGTCCTAGAGATTTTTAAAAATTATTATTAAATGATTACATCTCCTCCTTCAAGCTCTCACTATTCTACACTTTAACCATTAACCCTTTTCAACAAACTATGCTTTGAACTACATTGATTGAGCCTGCTGTTGTTCATCTTTTAGAAATTGTACATAGGATTTTTTTTAATGTCTCTATAAATTTGTTTTCCTTTTT
>NW_006408529.1:2053229-2073107 GCF_000296735.1 Chrysochloris asiatica
AGTTACCCATCTGTATCTCCTTTCATCAGCTCCGCCCAGACTGATTGAATAATACCTACTGGAGATTCTGCCTTCTGCCATGCAAATTTGCTTTCCTTTAAGGAGAGAAAGTGTAAAAAGTGGCATTTAAATATGTTCGAAATGAATGAGAATTTCCTACAAATATTTCCAAGTTAATCTATTTTTACCAACAGCTGTGTAATAGTTATATCTAATCTTATAAGCAAGTTATATATTAAGAACATAGTGTTGTCCCTTTCATTCAGTTTGACACACAGACACATTAGCATTGCTCAGTGACATTTTCCAGACCATGCTGTTTTTAAAAAAATGCCCTAAGCATTTTCTCATAGTCCATGGTTGAAAACTGCTGATTTAAACTGCATATACTGCATACAATTAAAAATGATAGAAATGATTATTAAAGCAATATAAGAAATTAAGTAGAAATTTGAATACAATGTTTATTTCCAGTTTAAGAATATAAATATTCAAATGCTTTGTTTTTTACATAATTACTCTTTTCTTCTGATTTTCCTTTTTCTCTTTCCCTTTCTTCATTCCTTTTTCTTCCTTCCTTCCTCCTTTCTTCCTTTAGTCCTTAATTCCTTCTTTCCTTTTGTCTTTCTTTTACTTAAACATTTTTTATTACATTTTATTAAAACAACCCTCTATTCTTGTATTTGTATATATGTTACATAGCTAGACTTTAGTCCTTGTGAATCTTTTTGCATATTAAAGGACAAAAAGTTGGAAATGATATATTTTAAATACAGAGTAACAAGATATAGGATTGAACTCCATCACTAGTTTGTTAGTTTGTTAGACTGGTGTGACACTATATGTAAGCACTGGACTACTAACTGTAAGGTCAGCAGTTTAAACTCACAAACCACTCCATTGAAAACCCTATACAAGGTTGCTATGAGTTGCGACCAACTTCTCAGCACTTAATAAAAACAACAGTGTCTCATAGGTTACTATGATGTTAGAAGTTAAGTCACTGCTATTTCAAGTACTATTGGTCAACCCTGGTGAAGAGGTTTCAGAAAAGCTTCCAGACTAGAAAGAAAGCCCTGGAAATATACTGCTAAGAATTGTTAGGTGCCACTGAGTTGGTTCTGAATCATAATGACCCAATATACAACAGAAGGAAACACTACCCAGTTCTGCACCATTTTCACAATTGTTATTCTAGTGCACATTGTTCTTGCCACTGTGTCAATCCATACTTTTAGGGGTTTTCCATTTTTCTCTGTCCCGTCTCTTTACTAAGCATGATGTCCTTTTCCAGAGATTGATCCCTCCTGACAACAAGTCCAAAGTATGAGAGACAAAGTCTCACCATCCTGGTTTTTTAAGGAACATTTGGGCTGTACTTCTTCCAACATTGGTGTGTTTGTTGTCCATGTACTTCTAATATTCTTCTCCAATACCATCAGTCAAAATGCATAAATTCTTTTACAGTCTTCCCTATTTGTTGTCTAATTTTCACATTCATATGGGGTGATTGAAAATACCATGGCTTTGGTCAGGTGCAACTTATTCCTCAAACTGATATCTTTGTTCTTGCACACTTTAAAGGTGTCTTGTATAACAGATTTCCCCAATGTAATACATCATTTGATTTCTTGACTGCTGCTTCCATGAGTGTCGATGAAGGATTCAAGCAAAATGAAGTCATTGACAACTTCAATCTTTTCTCCATTGATCATTATGTTATATATTCGCCCAGTTGTTATGGATTTTTGTTTTATTTTCATTGAGGTACAACCCAATGATCTTTGATCTTCGTCAGTAAGTATTTTAGTCCTCTTCACTTTCAGCAAGCACTGTATCTAATAATATTCTAGTGATATTCATAATATTTTCATCTTCTGATACTAAATCAGACAATATCCTGCTTCTACTCATAAGATTATCAGTGACTAAACATTCAGAAGTAGTTCACGTCTCCTTCTTCCTCATCTATCTTAACCTGGAAGCTCAGCTGAAACCTGTCATCCATGGGTAACACAGTTGGTATTTACAATAATGGTGCCATCATTGCCAGCATCAGAGCAACATGCAAGCCACCACATTACAACACACTGACAGATTAGTGATGGGAAGAAGTTGATTAAAATTTTCAGCTTCTTCACCACTGACTTTAGCAGTCAGTGAATGCGGTTTTCCTTGTTAGCATATGGATGTTATATCATCACAGACAGCATTGTATTTCAAGACAGATCTTGAAATGTTCTTTTGACTATGAATATGATGCGATTCCTCTTCCATTTGTTGTTCAGGCATAGTAAATCATAGAACTACCTGATTTTAAACGGCCAATGGCAGTCAATTTCAGCTCACCCGTTTCTAGTATATTGATCTTTATATAACTTGTTTCATTCTTGATTACTTCAAATTTTTCTAGATCAACACTTCTTATATTCCAGGTTATGTTTATTAATGGATATTTTTAGCTGGTTTTTTCCTATTTTGTATTGTGCCATGTGTGCAAATGAAGCTCTTGAAAACATGGCTCCATTCACACCATTATATATTCAACTGTACTATAAGGAGGCAGGTCATGACAACCTGAAGTGGTTCATCTTCTGGCATTATATCTTACAATGGTCTGCTGCTATTCTTAAGGTTTTCAGTGGTTACCCATTCATAGATTGTCTATCTTTACTTACAATAATTAATAAAAATTACATGGGTCATAACAAAATATTGTCTGCTATGAATTGTCAAGTTTGAAATGCACTCAACATATACAGTGGCCTAAACAATGGACTTAGCATAGTGACACTTGAGAGAATATATCAGGAACAGGAAGTGTTTCATTGTGTTGTACATTGCAATGAGTTAGAATTAACATTATGTCAAATAACAGCAGCCCACCACTCATCAGAAAATTTGTTGTACTGTGGTGGCTTGTGTGCTGCTGTGATACTGGAAGCTATGCCACTGGTAATTTATATAACAGAAAGGTTACCCATGGCAGGCAGGTTTCAGCTGAGCTTCCAGACTATGACAAACTGGGAAGAAGGAGAGACAGACTATATCCAAATATTTAATCATTAAAAACCTTACTAAAAGCAGTGGATCACTGTCAGATAGCACCATAATATTGAAAATGATAAAGAGTATCAGAATATTGTCAGCTATAGTGCCAGAGGATGAGTCCTTCAGGTTGGAAGGCACTCAAAATATGACTGGGGAAGAGATACCTCCTCAAAGTAGAATTGACAATGATGTCGTTAATGGAGTCAAGTTTTTGAGACCTTCATTTGCTGATTGAGCACAACACAAAATGAGGAAAACCAGCTGTAAACATCCATTAGTAGTTGGAACATGGAATGTATGAACCATGAATATAGGAAAGTTGGAAGTTTTCAAAAATGAAATGGAACATAAAAACATCAATATCCTACGCATTAGTGAGCTGAAATGCTCTGGTATTGACCATTTTGAAGCTGACAATCACATATTTTACTGTGCCAGGAGTTAAATATTCAAGAGGAATGATGTCGCATTCATCATTAAAAATAACATTTCAGGTTTATCTTGAAGTGCAACACTAACTGTGGTAGTATAATATCCATATATCTACAAAGAATACAAGGTAATACAATTATTCAAAGTTACTTATCAGACAATATAGGCAGTGATCATGAAATTGAATTATTCTACCAGCTTAGTCAGTCTGAAATTGATCAAACATGAAAAAGTCAATGTTCACCCATTTCTAGAGGTAGCATATGATCAAGAGCCAATGATCTTGAAGGAAGAAATCCAAGGTGTTGGCATTGATAGAAGGCATTGACAAAGAACAAGACTCCTGAAATTCATGGAATGCAAATTGAAATATTTAAAAAAACTGAGGCAGTACTGGAGACAATCATGAGGCCATGGAAATTTGGAAAAAGCTACCTGATCAACTGATTGGACGAGATCCATATTTGTGCCCATTCCAAAGAGACATGACTCAACAGACTAGGAAAATCTTCAGACAATATCATCAATATCACAGACAAATAAAATATTGCTAAAGACAATTCAAAAAAATGGCTGCAAGAATACATTGACAGGGATCTGCCAGACATTCAAATGATATTTAAAGGAGGACATGGAATGAGGGATATTATTCCTGAGGTCAGACAGATCTTGGCTGAAAGCAGAGTACCATAAAGATGTTTACCTGTGTTTTATTGACTACACAAAACTTTTCAATTGTGTGGATCATGACAAGCTATGGAGAGCATTGTAGAGAATGAATATTCAGGAACACTTAATTGTGCTCCTGAGAAACCTGTATATAGGCCAAGAGGCAGTTCAAACAAAACAAGGGAACACTGAATAGTTTAAAATTAGAAAAGTGTGTGCCAGGGTTGTATTCTTTCACCATACTTATTCAATCTACTGTATGCTGAGCAAATAGTCTGAGAAGCTGGATTATATGAAGAAAAACATAGCATCAGGATGGGAGGAAGATTGATTAACAACTTTAATGATAAAATCATGCTTGCTGAAAGTGAACAGAACCTAAAATGCTTGCTGATGAAGATTAAAGACTACAGCTTTCAGTATGGGTTGCACCTAAGTGTAAAGAAAACAAGAACCCTCACCACTGGACAAATAGATAACATCAAAATAAATGGAGAAAAGATTGAAGTTGTCAAGGACTTCATTTTGTTAGGATCACCCATCAACACTCAAAGAAGTAGCAGTAAAGAAATCAAACGACATATTTCATTAGGCAAATCTGCTGCACAAGACCACTTTAAAGTGTTCAAGTGTAAAGATAACCGTTTGAGGACTAATTTTACCCTGACACAAGCATGGTGTTTTCATTGGCTTCATTTGTATGTGAAAGTTGGACAATGCATAAGGACGATCATAGAGGAACTGAAGCATTTTAGTTATGGTTTTGAAGGAGAATATTGAAAGTACTATAGACTGTCAAAAGAACAAACTGTGTTTTAAGAAATACAGCCAGAATGTTCCTTAGAAGCCAGGATGGCTATATATTTTCTCTCATACTCAAACATATTATCAGCAGGGACCATTCCATGGAGAAGGACATGATACTATGCAAAGTGGAGAGTTAGTGAAAAAGAGAATGGACTCCCAACGAGATGGGCACAGTGGCAATATCAATGGGCTCAAGTGTAGCAAAGATTGTGAGGTTGACATAGGATTGGGTAGTGTTTCATTCTGTTGTGCATAAGCTCATTGTGTACTGGTACCAACTTGATGACACCTAACAACAAACAACAACATGACAGAATTTAAAACACATTGCAATTTATTATTATTATTATTATTGCAGGTGATGATAGATCAAATTCCAAAACTGATCTTTGAAATCCAACATTTTATCATCAAATTTTTCTTTTTCAGTGATTTATATATGTTATTATTTGTAGATAAGGCTGACTTCTTGGGTACTTTCATTCTGTTAGAACAAGGATTTGGTATTTGGACCTTTCAAAGGTTATAGTTATCACTTGCTGCTACTGACTCACAGCACCCTGTATAGGATTTTCAAGGTTGTAAATCTTTACAGGAGCAGAAAGCCTCATCTTTCTCTCATGTGACAGCTGGTAGTTTTGAACTGCTGACTTTGAGGTTAGCAGCCTGACTCATAACCACTATACTACCAGAGCTCCTTAGATATTTCTTACTAAGGGCTTATTATAGATCAGGTATTATTCTGAATGTTAACATTTGTCAATAATTAAACCTGAAACCTTATGTTTCTATTTGAAACCAATAAATATTGAATTTGGCTTTGATTTTTTATTACTTATAGAATCTCAGTGGTGGATGGGGTCTTCAACTTGTATCTTTTGTTTGAAAAGTATTATTACAGATTGTCACAGCTCTTTACAGATTTCTGCCAATTTAATGAAGGCATCAACTCATTGTTTAGAGTTTAGAATAATATCTTCGCAATGTGAGGAATCTAGATATGTATAAACAGGTAATTTTAAGTACTATTTTCAATGCAAAACCCCCCTTTAGTTTGCCACATAGTAAAGACTTTTGAATTCCATTATTTAAAAACATTCAGCTCAGTTTTACTTTATTTTCAGCCTACTATCCTGAGTGGTGTTTCAGCTATTTATTTTCTCTGTGCTGTTGTTGGTGGTGGTTGTTAAGTGCTGTAGAGTAAGATCTGACTCATAGTGACCTGTATAAGCTTTCTGAGGATTAGCTTGTGGGTTTGAACAGCCTACCTTGTCATTAGCAGTCCAGTGCTTATTCCTAAACTGTCAACTTTTTTGTTTACTTTTCTCATTGCAGTACCCAACCTTATTCAGATATTTTGTTCTATGTTACAGTACTCACCTTAAGATCAGTATGTCAGATTCATATTTTAATCTTTCCTGAACATGAGTATTTGTACATAAAGAAGAGTAAAATATGTTTGAAAATTAGATGAATTCACGCTGGCATTTTCATAAATCTAGGCATATCTGGATGAGGGGGAGCATTTATTCATATGTGGATTATAAGTACTTGGTGAAATAACTTTACATAAATAAGTGAGAAAAAATCATATATATTTGGTCCAAAATTAATGCCTTGAGGTTTAAGAGGAAGGGTTGATCATACATCTTGTCATCAAGGGAATGATGCAGACCAAGTCATATTGAGTTATGTGTGTGTGCTTTGATGAAAGGAATACAAGAAGAAGACTTTTTCTACAGAGGTTCTCCGCTAAATTCTTGGTTCCAGATACTATCTGGGAGCACTTTTCATAGCAGAGGGAGGTAGGTATGAGCTCTTCTCTGCAGTAGAAGGCATAATGGCTTTACTTGGTGTAAGCAACATTTTGGCACCCTGATCAATAGGAAGAGCTTTAATGCTGCAGAATCTTAGCATAATTGTAGTCACTGTTGCACCTGTGAAAAATCGTACTTTTATAGTAAGCAAGATATTTAATAAGTGATCCAATAAGATAAAGGTAATATGGTTGTTGTTAAGTGCCACTGAGTTGATCCCAATTCGTAGAGACACTGTATAGAGTTTCTGAGGAGCAGTTGGTGGGTATGAATTGCAATTTAAAAAAGAAAAAAATATTGTTGTTGTTGTTAGGTGCCAACAAGTCGGTAATGATTTGAGGGACCCTATGTACAACAGAATGAAACACTGCCCGGTCTTGGGCCAACCTCACAATTGTTGCCACGCTTGAGCCCACTGATGCTGCCACTGTGTCAATCTATCTTGCTGAGGGTCTTCCTCTTTTTCACTAACCCTCCACCTTAACAAATGTGATATCCTTCTCCAGAAAATGGTCCCTGCTGACAATATGTCTGAAGTATGAGAGATAAAGTTTGGCCATCCTGGCCTCCAAGCAGCACTGTGGCTGCACTTCTTCCTACACAGATCTGTTGGTTCCTTTGGCAACCCATGACAATTTCAATATTCTCCTCCAACACCATAATTCAAAGGCATCAGTTCTATTGTCTTCCTTATTCACTGTGCAGCTTTAGTATGCATATGAGGTTATTGAAAATACCTTGGCTTGGGTCAGGAGCACCTTAGTACTCAAGCTGACATCTTTGATCTTCAACACTTTAAAAAGATCTTGTGAAGCAGATTTGCCTAATGCAATACGTCATTTGATTTCTTGACTTCTGCTTCCATGAGTTTTAATAGTTGATCCAAGAAGAATGAAGTCCTTGACAACTTCAATCTTTTCTCCATTGATAAGAATGTTGTTTATTAGTCCAGTGGTGAGGATTTTTGTTTTCTTTACATTGAGATGCAATCCATACCAAAGGCTGTGCTCTTTGATCTTCATCAGTAAATACTTTAAGTTCTCTTCACTTTTATCAAGCAAGGTTGTATCATCTGCAAATCGCAGGTTGTTAATGAGTCTTCCTCCAATCCTGATGCCACGTTTTTCTTTATATAAGCCAGCTTTGGGTTACTTGCTCAGCATACAGGTTCAATAAGTATGGGCAAAGAATACAACCTTGTCGCACACCTTTCTTCATTTTAAACCATTCAGTGTTCCCATGTTTGTTTGAAAAACTGCCTTTTGGTCCATGTACAGATTCCTCATGAGCACAATTAAGTGTTCAGGAATACTCATACTTGGCTATGCTGTCCATAGCTTGTCATGATCCACACAATCAAAAGTCTTTGCATAATCAATAAAGCACAGGTAAACATCTTTCTGGTGTTCTCTGCTTTCAGCCAAGATCCATTGGACATCAGCAATGACATCCCTCATTCCACATCCTCTTCTGAACCCAGCTTGAACCTCTGGAAGGTCTCTGTCAATGTATACTTGCAGCCATTTCTGTATTACCTTGAATAAAACTTTACTCACATGGGATATCAAAGACATTGTCCAATGATTTCTGCATTCCATTGGGTTACCTCTCTTTATAATGGGCACAACTCTCTTCCAATCAGTTGGCCAGATAGTTATCTTCCAAATTTCTTGGCATAGATGAGTGAGTGCCTCCAGTGCTTCCCCACTTTATTGAAATATTTCAATTTTTAGTCCATCAAATCCTGTCTTGTTCGTTGCTAATTCCTTCAATGCACCTTTAACTTCTTCCTTCAGTATCATTGGCTCTTAAACACATGCAACCTCTTGAAATGGTTGAGCATCAACCATTTCCTTTTGGTACATTGACCACTCATCTGTCAATTTGTCATACTGTGGTGGTTTGTGAGTTGGTGTAATTCTGGAAGCTATGTCACAGGTATTTTAAATATCAGCAGGGTCACTATGGTGGACAGGTTTCCGATGAGTTTCCAGACAAAGACAGACTAGGAAGAAGGAGTGACTAACTACTTCTGAATATTTAGTCACTGAAAACCTTATGAATAGCAGAGAAACACTGTCAGATATAGTATCAGAAAATGAGTCTTTCAGGTTGGAAGACACTCAAAATATGACAGGGAAGAGCTGCCTCCTCAAAGTAGAGTTGACCATGATGACATGAATGCAGTAAAACCCATGGGAGTGAAGCCCACATGACCTTAATTTGCTGATGGGGCAAATCTCAAAATGAAGAGAAATAGCTGTAAAAATCTATTAATAACAAGAACATGGAATGTACAAAGTATGAATCTAGGAAAATTGGAAATTGTCAATAATGAAATGGAACACATAAACATCGATATCTTAGGCATTAGTGAGTTGAGATGGGCAGGTATTGGTCATTTTGAATCTCACAACCACATGGTTTACTACGCCAGAAATGACAAATTGAAGATGAATGGTGTTGCATTCACTGTAAAAAAGACATATACACATCAGTCATGAGATACAATGCTGTCTGTAATAGTATAATATCCATACTCCTACAGTGAAGCCCAGTTAATACCACTATTAATCAAATTTATGCACCAACCACTAGAGCCAGTGAAGATGAAATAGAAGAATTCTACCAACTTCTTCAATCTGAAATTGATCAAACATGCAATCAAGATGCATTAATTATTACTGGTGATTGGAATGCAAAGGTTGGGAACAAAGAGGAAGGATCAGTAGTTGGAAAATAGACCTTGGTGATAGAAATGATGCTGGAGATCGCGTGATAGAATTCTGCAAAATCAATCAAAATCAATGCAAAATCAAAATAATTTCAAATCCCTTCTTTAGACAATACAAGAGATGATTATCCACATGGATCTCACCAGATGGAATGCACAGAAATCAAATTGACTATATATGCAAGAGAAAGACAATGGAAAAGCTCTATATCATCAGCCAAAACAAGGCCGGGGCAGAATGTGGAACAGACCATCTATTGCTCCTATGCAAATTCAAACTGAAGCTGAAGAAAATGAAAATAAGTCCATAAGAGCCAAAATACAACATTGAATATATCCCACCTGAATTTAGAGATCACTTGGTGAACAGATTTGATACAATAAACACTCAAGACTGAAGACCATAAGAGTTGTGGGATGACATAAAGAACATCATACACGAAGAAAGCAAAAAGTCATTAAAAAGACAAGAAAGATGGGAAAGATCAAAATGGATGTCAGAAGAGACACTTAAACTTGCTCTGCAGCATAGAGATGCTAAAGAAAATGCAAGAACTGAGGAGGTCCAAGAGCTGAACAGAAAATTTCAAAGGTCAGCTCTAGAGTACAAAGTCAATTATTACAATGTTCAAAGATTTGGAATCAGAAAACCAATTGGAAGAACACGCTTAGCATTTTTCAAGCTGGGGGACCTGAAGAAAAACTTCAAGCCCTGACTTTCATTATTGAAGGAAAAAAAGCAGTAGGTTATTATTTTTTTAATGAGATTATTTTCCTTATATCTTTATATGAAATAAGTAAAATCATTATCTGCTCTGGTTGAATCAGGAGTGGAAATCTGGTACTCAGCCAAGGGCTTTGTGGCACATATATTAAATGTCATTTAGCTCTGGTAGCGTAGTGGTTACGAATCGGGCTGCGAACCTTAAGGTCAGCGGTTCGAAACTACCAGCTGCTCCGCGGGAGAAAGATGAAGCTTTCTACTCCCGTAAGGATTTACACCCTCGGAAACCCTGTACAGGGTCGCTATGGGTCGGACGCGACTCGACGGCATTTAACAACAACAACAACCCTGTGTTTTATTATGTACTATACCACTCGACTGTCTATGTGATTCTAAGGCAAATATTTAACTCTTCAAGACTAAAGATACTTTTTTTAGATCCAAACTTTACAACTACTAGAATCCCATCCAGGTGTAACCTGAATCTCTGGAAATAGACTCAGAGGAGAGATTGGATTGTTCAGTTGAACAACTGGATTTTTCAACACAACTATGCAATCGGGGTTTTTTAAGAGTAAGTAGAAGCTTAAGGTTCCCTGGAGTGTCAGTATATAAAATCAAGTTGCTGTTGAATAGATTCTGACTCATGGTGACCTTATGTTTGAGCATATAATTGTTCCATAGGGGTTCCAATGACTGGGTTTTTTTGTTTTTTATTTCTTGTTTTTTGAAATGCCTTTCTTCAGGGGTGCCACTTGGTGGACTTAACTTCCAAGCTTCAGTTAGTAGCTAAGAAAGTTAACTCTTACATAGCCACATCAGCTATGTAAGCTCCCATATGATCTTAATGATGCAAAATTTATTTTCCTATGTCTTTAAAAAGAATTATGAAGCATGGCTCCTCATCCAGATGTGGTGGGAAGAACAGAGTCTATTACTTTCTCACACACAGTGTCTTATAACTTACAGTGGTGGTGGTGATGGCAGTGTGCCGTGGAGTTGGTCCTGATTCATAGCAATCCTGCATAGAGTTTCTGAAGCTTCAGACAAATAAAAATCACAGTGAAATTCTCACATGATCTGAGATTTCATGCAAAAATGGTGGTGGTGTGCATTAGCGGTGAATCTGGCTCATTGCTACCCCTTTATAGGATTTCCAAGATTGTAAATCTTTATGGGAGTAGAAAGTCTTATGTTTCTCCTGCAGAGATACTGATAGATTTGAACTGCTGATATTGTGGTTTGAAGCATAACATGTAACTCACTACACTACCAGGGTAAACAATCTTTTTTAAATCCAAGGATGAGAAAATTCTTTAGGTTTCACCATGACCTTCTCAGAAGTAATTCAATTTGATATGATGAGGCATTAAAGTGTCAATGCCTCATGCCAGACATCTTTTAAAGTTTTGCAAGTGAAATTTTTCAAATAAATATGGTATTTATTGTATTTTACCATAATCCATTTCAAACACTGCTCACCAGATGTATTGGCCATTATTGTTCAAAATTTGAAGAAGACTTTTCCTGTGCACTTCAAAGTTGCTACACCTTCTTCACTCTGTCCCAATAGATCACACGACATCTTAAAGTTCCCTTAAAATTCTATTTTCCTGTTTTCTCATTTTTCCATTTCTCATACCTTTCTAATTTTTTTCCTGTACTTTCTTCCTGATCACTCCTGTCCTTTATTTCCCTTTTATTCTTACTTATTATCATTCTAAGTACAATCATTTGACCTTAATTCTATGTATTGTAGGAAGCACAAAATTAAAAAATGTCATCAAAATGAAGAGCTGTAGCATCTTGTTGTTGTTGTTGTTGTTAGGTGCCATCAAGTCTGTACTGACCCATAGCAACCTTATGCACAGCAGAACAGAACACTGCCCGATCCTGGGCCAACCTCACTACTGTTGCCATGCTTGAGTCCATCGATGCTTCCACTTGGCCAATCCATCTCGTTGGGGTCTTCTTCTTTTTCTCTGACCCTCCACCTTACCAAACATGATATCCTTCTCCAGCAACTGGTCCCTCCTGACAATATGTCCGAAGTCTCAGAGATGAAGTTTGGTCATCTTGGCCTCTAAGGAGCACTCTGGCTGCACTTCTTCCAAAATGGATCTATTGGTTCTTTTGGCAGCCATGGTACTTTCAATATTCTCCTCCAAAACCATAACTCAAAGGCATCAATTCTTCTACCGTCTTCCTTATTCACTGTCCAGCTTCCACATGCATATGAGGTTATAGACTAAGAGGCAGTCATTAGAACAGAACAAGGGTACAATGAATAGTTAAATATTTGGAAAGTTCTGAGCCAGGATTTTATCATTTAACCATATTTATACAATTTGCTTACTGAACTAGTAATTTGAGAAGCTGGATTATATGAAGAAGAGCATGACATCAAGATTGGAGGAAGACTCAGTAACAACCTGCAAAATGCCAAAGACACAACCTTGCTTGCTGAAAATAAAGTAGACTTATAACAATACTTACTGATGTAGATCAGAGGTCACAGCTTTCAGTATGGATTGCATCTCAATGAAGAGAAAGTGAAAATCCTCACAAATGGACCAATAGTATCATGATGAATGGAGAAAAGATTAAAACTGTCAAAGAGTTCACTTTAATTGGATCCACAATCAACACACATGGAAGCAGCAGTCAAGACATCAAATGATGTATTATTGCATTAGACAAAACTCCTGCAAAGTTCCTCTTCAAATCATGGAGTCCTGGTGTGGCGCTGTTGGTTAATGTGCTGGACAGCAAAGTTGGTTTGATCTACAAGGTTAGTGGTTCAAGTTCACCAGCTGCTCCTCGGAAACTCTATACAGTATCGCTATGAGTCAGAACTGACTCAACAGCATTTAGCAAAAACAACAATCAGAATAATGCAAGTACTTGTGGCACTGCAGGATATGCACTGGATCACAATGTTGGTTCAAACTGCAAGTCTGGTGTTTCAAACCTACCAGTTGCTCCTCAGAAACAGTATACAGAGTTGCTATCAGCCAGAACTGACTCAATGACACTTAACAACAATCAGAAGAATGAGTATATTTGCTTTGGAACAAGTACAGCCAGAATGATCCTTAGAAGCGAGGATGGCAAAACTTCTTCTTTCATACAGTCAGTAAGGGCCAGTCCCTGGAGAAGGGCATCATGTTTGGTAAAGTGAAGGATCAACAAAAGAGAGGAAGTCCCTGAATGAGATGGATTGACACAGTGGTGACAAAAATGGATTCAAACATAACTTTTATTGTGAGAATGTCATAGGACTGGGTAGTATTTAGTTCTGTCCTACAGAGGGTCACTATGAATCTGAAACTATTCAAAGGCATCTATTAAAAAGAAGCTGGGAAATTTGTGTTAGAAGCCCACATTTAATCTGATTCTGTGTTCTGTGATATCAATGGTGGAAAAAATGTGGAATAGAAACATCAAAGCATGTAAGAGGAGAACCAATACTGGTGAAAAGTTATTGTTTAAGATAAGTAAGAGAAAGAAAGGAAGTTGTAGCTTCTGGAGTGGGAAAACTATCACAGAAAGTAAAGTGTGAAGTGTAAAGAATGCGACTTACTAAGGGTCCAATTGTTACCTAAGAAGGTCTCCATGAAGTTGAAATGGCAAGTATTTAAAGATCTGTTGCTCATACTGAAGAAAAATAGTCTTTTAAATTGAATAAAATTTAATGTGAATCACATCATTACATTACTTAAGGCATAATATATTCCCAATCAAGAACTCGTACTGGATCTGAGCACAGACCTTTGAATAAAGGTAAAATTAATTTTTTTAAAAAGTAAGGTGTGCAGTTGATTTTGTTGTTCTTGTTAGGTGCTGTTGAGTCATAGTGACCTAAAGAACAACAGAACAAAATACTGCCTAGTCTTGCACCATTGTCACAATCATTATACTTGAGCCCACTGGAGCCCACTGCTGCTACTACTGTGCTAATCCATCTCATTGGAAGACATCCTCTTTTTTGCTGATCCTCCACTTTACCAAGCATGATGTCCTTCTCCAGAGATTGGTCCCTCCTGATAACATGCCCAAAAGATGAGAGATAAAGTCTGGCCATCTTGGTTTATAAGGAGCATTCTGGGTGTAATTATTCCATCACAGACTTGTGTGTTCTTCTGGCACTTGTGGTGCTTTTAATATTCTTCTCCAGCACTGTAACTCAAATGCTCCATTTTTCTTTGGTCTTCCTTAGTCATTCTCCAACTTTTACATGCACATGGGATTATTGAAAATACCTTGGCTCAGGTCAGGCATACCTAAATCTTATAATTGACTTATTTGCTCTTGAACACTTTAAAGCGGTCTTGTACAGCATATTTGTCTAATGCAATATATCCTTTGATTTCATAACTGCTGCTTTCATGAGTGCTGATAGTGGATCCAGGCAAAATAAAGTCTTTGACAATGTCAATCTTTTCTGCATTTATCATGTTATTTACTGCTCCATTGGTGAGAATTTTTGTTGTGTTTACATTGAAGTGCAACCCACACCTAAAGTTGTGGACTTTGATATTCATCTTAGGTACTTTAAGTCCTCTTCACTTTCAACAAACAAGGTTGTATCATCTGCATTTCTCAGGTTTTTAATGAGTCTTCCTAAAATCTTTTATTCATATAATGCAGCTTCTCAGATTATTTACTCAGTATAAAGACTGAACAAGTATGGTGGAAGATTACAATGCTGGCATAAACCTTTTCAAGATTTGAACCATTCAGTGTTCCCTTATTCTGTTTGAATAACTGCTTCTTTGTCAACATATAGGTTCCTCATGAGCATAATGAATGTTATCCATAGTTTGTCATGATCTACAAAGTCAAAATCCTTTGCATGTTGAATAAAGTATAGATAAACATCTTTCTGGCAATCTCTGCTTTCAGCCAAGATGTATCTGACATTAGCAATGATATCCCTCATTTCACATCCTATTTGAATCTGCTTGAACCTATGGCAGTTCCCCATCAATGTACTATAGCAGCCATTTTAAAATTACCTTTAGCAACGTTTTACTTGAATGTGATGTTAATGATATTGTCCAATGATTTTCACATTCCATTGGGTCACCTTTCTTTGGATTGTTAGATTCAAAATGGCCAATACCAGTCCATTTCAGCTCACTAATGCCTAGGATATCAATGTTTATGAGTTCCATTTCATTTTAGACAATTATCAATTCTTAGTTTCATATTTTATGCATTCCATGTTCTGATTGTTAATGGATGATTACAACTACTGTTCTTCAATTTGAGGTTTACCCCATCAGCAAATGAAGGTCTTGAAGGCTTTATTTCTACGTTCACCTATTCACACTCAACTCTACTTTAAGAAAGTAACTCTTCCTTAGTCATATTTTGAGTACCTTCCAACCAAAGTTGCTCATTTTCTAGCATTATATATGACAATACCCTGGTGTTCTTCAGCATGTTTCAATAGTCAGTATTCTGGTGCTAATAATGTCCCACTGCTGTTCATAAGGTTTTCAGTGACTAAATATCTGGAAGTAGTCTGTCTTTCCTTCTTCTTAATCTCTCTTAGTCTAGAAGATCAACTTTAACCCATCCAACATGGATGACCCTGACAGTATTTAGTATATCCGTAGCAAGGCTTTCAGCATAACAGCAACACACTAGCCACCTTAGTACAAAAAACTGATGGACAAATGGTAGCAGTTGCTTTTAGTTGATGAAAAATATTTCATGGCCTTTATATTACATCCCAAATCCTGTTTGTATGAAATAATTTTAAGCAGGGTTTTGAATATATACATATATAAATAATATATAAATATATAAACTCATTCCAACAATCTTTTCTTTCAAATCAAAGCATTAATTCTTGCTTCTGTGGATGATAATATCATACCAAGGCTGGTTGTATGTCATGGAGTCAGTTCTGACTCATAACAACCCTGTGTAGGGTTTCTGAGGCTATAAATTTTTACTGGCATCAAAAGTTTACTAGTACCAAATATTCTTTCATGGAGCATATAGTAGATTTGAATTATTGACCTTAATGTTGGTTAGCAGCACAGTTTGCAATCCACTAAGCTATCCGGGCTCCTGATATATTAGGGGGCTTCATAAAATTTATGGAAATATTCTATCATCTTTTTTTTTTTTTTTAAGCTTTTATTGTTCATTGAGTGATAGTTTACATGGGAGAACATCAGTTTTGCACTCACGCTATCCTATTTTGTATCATTGCAATGATTACAATTCCTTCCATGCGTCACCATTCAACAGTTTTTGCTTCTATTCCCAACGGGTATTTTTATTTTTAAAATTTTTTAATGTACACAAAAACACTTAGGGATATATAATTATTTAAACAACCAAAGGGCACATTCTACAAGCCTGCTTCTTAGCCGCTAGCACACAGTCTTTCCCTTTCTGGAAGTCTAAAGTCCTCAGCTGCTCTATCTCCATGTCATCATCTTTGCCTCCATATCTGGTGTCGCTGCTTCTCTGAATAGGGTGCCAGATTCTGCTCTTGCTCTTCTCCCTTCATGGTCCTAGGGTCCTCTGTTCCTGGACTGTAAGATTAACTACTGTCCCCTTTTTGTTACAAAACTTCTATCTTTACCATTGTGACAATTGCAAGTAGTCATGACAACAA
This sequence comes from Chrysochloris asiatica, assembly GCF_000296735.1. NCBI lineage: Eukaryota > Metazoa > Chordata > Mammalia > Afrosoricida > Chrysochloridae > Chrysochloris > Chrysochloris asiatica. Next base: position 2,070,104 of record NW_006408529.1, read on the forward strand.
TTACTCACTATTACATTATAAGGATCTTATCCCTGTCTCTTTTCACCAGACCCATCAAGACAAGAAGAAAACTATTCAGTGGGGCTTCTACCTTTCCCTTCATACTCTGAAACCAAACTCCCTCTTGAAATCTACATCTAAGTCTGGCACTTCGTGCCTTTAGAATGCCCCCCCCCCCCCCCCCATTTTAGGTAGCCAATGTCTAAGTTGCTCATCCTTATCAACCCTGTGTACAGAGGGGCTATGTTTGATCCTTGCTCTGATGATTCCTTCTCTCTCGGTTGGTATTTTGAACTACTACATCTATAAGCATAAGAAGCTCTGGTAGCGTAGTGGTTACGAATAGGGCTGCGAACCTTAAGGTCAGCAGTTCGAAACTACCAGCTGCTCCGCGGGAGAAAGATGAGGCATTGTACTCCCGTAAAGATTTACACCCTCGGAAACCCTGTGCAGGGTCGCTATGGGTCGGAACCGACTCGACAGCACATAACAACAACAACAATATCTATAAGCATAGGTCAAATTATTCAAATTATAACAATTTACACGTATTTCCTTTATCAAATTTCTTTATCTTCCTCTTCAACTTGTGATCATCAAGTTATGGAAGCTAGGTCAAATGATTATTATCTGCAAGTTTGGGTATTCTTGTGCTTTTCCCCTTACTTCATATCAGCTGAACGCTTCACTTGAAGCTCTAGTCCTCTGTGGCTAGGTCCTTGTCCATAGGCTTAGGAGTCCTCAGGTCTCACCACACTTTGGACCAACCAGCCCCTTCCTCTTCTCTCTCTCATCTACAGATCTACAGGAGTGTATGGAATGTGGTGGAATTCAGCCTATATATTCATTGCTGCCTTTCCCCCTTTTCCACTCACCAGAAGACCAATATGGTATCCAGATAACTTGCATGCCTGTTTGAGTGTTCTCTTTGAGTTTAAATCTTGGAGGGAAGTTGTCTTGAAGTGATTTGACTACTTGCCTTGATGGCTCCCTGGCGAACAACTTGCTTGTTCTTGTAGTAGCCTACTCCATTTTCTTTTAATTACATTTTTCAATGAACTATTTTAAGCCCCTTCATACAGTCCACCCTTGAAAGTATTGTTTGTACACAGGCATTTTGTACATAGGCAAATGTCTTAAGCATTTTGACCTATACAATTACAGCATATAGAAGCCAGATCCTTATGAAGCAGAATCAATTCCTAATAAAATCTTAGATGACACCTTCAATTGCTTTGTCTAAAACTGAATGTAGTATTTATGCATTTAATTGAGGTTTGGCAGCATAGGTGAGAGCTCTCATTATTTTGTGAAAGTTTCTTGGTTTCTTTGTCAAAATATTTTATTTTCCCAATAGTTTAAAGACATTTTAGAAATCCCTATGTATGACTACCTCTTATATGAGAAAGAGTGATGCTTTGAGTTACCTAAATTAGTTAGGATTTAAATAGTATAATTGGATTGCAGTATAAGGGAGATGGGTTTTTCATTTAATGTCATAATGTATTAATTATTTTAAAAGACAAAATTTCTTATTTGTTCATTAAACTTAAGCATATATCCCTATTACTCTGTAAAATTTTCTGGTTTTGATTTCTCTCTGTATGTAGTTTACTACAAATTTTGTAGAGTTAGAAGTGGAACTTCATACATAACTTAAATCCAATTCCCTCCTTTCATAGAGTAAGACACTTGCACTCAGTGTTTTACAATGATTTGGTCAGTAATAAATCAGTGAATAAGGATTAAGAACATGATTTATAATTCTAATCCAGGGATCCTTATAATATAGTATGCTTCTTTAAGCAATGACCTGTTAGCTATGGAATAGAGAAAAATAAATGATGAAATTTTGTTTGATGTAAAACAAACAGAAACACACAAAAATACCTTATAAACTATGAAACTCTGTGGACACTTCCACAAGTTACCAGATAATTAACTTTAAATGTAACTTAAAAATTACAATACGCCAAACATTCAAACACATGAAAAAATTACTTGAATTGGTAAAAGAGGGGAAATAATGTTAAGATGCTTGACTATCTTATGAATATTGTTTTCCCTTGTTTATTATAAAATAGATACTTGAGGGTGATATAAATCATTTGGAAACATTTTTATAGAAATTTTGTAAGTCCATCTTCAACCTATAACTGATTGGAATAACTACAAGGGGTGCTAGGACTTGCCCAGTGAAACAGGCTTCTTGTGGAGCCTTTATAGTGTGTAAGACCTTAGGTAGAATCCTGATCCCCATCCAGAACCTTCTGAGGTGGGACATTCCCACATAAAAAGACAAGCAGACCAGCCTGGAGCATGTAGAGAACAGAAGATACTTCTTGAAAGACCAGCAGGAAAATCCAAAAACAAAAACAGCAGTCTAATTGGCTACTACAAGAACAAGTAAGTTGTTCACCAGAGAGCCATCAAGGCAAACAATCAAATCCCTTCAAGAGAAGCTCCCTTCCAAGACAAACTCAAAGGGAATACATGAGCAGGCATGTAATCTTGCTGGCAACCATGTTGGTCTACTAGTGAGTGGAAATGGGGGAAAAGCATCAATGCAGACTCCTGTCGACCTGGAGTATGGTGGAACCTGGTTAGCCCAAAGTAAGGTGAGACCTGGGCACTCCTTGTCCATGGACAAGGACATAGCCACAGAGGACGAGAGCTGAGAGCGAAGTATCCAGCTTATATGAAATGAAGGGAGATGCACAAGAACCCCCAAGCTTGCAGATACTACCCATTTGACTTAGCTTCAGTGGCTGGGTGATCAGAACTCGGCTAGAGGAAGATAAAAACATTTTTGATAAAGAAAACCTGTGTAAGTCACTACAATTTGATAAACTTGAGTAGCGTAGTGATTACAAATCGGGCTGCGAACCTCAATGTCAGCAGTTTGAAACTACCAGCTGTTCCACAGGAGAAAGATGAGGCTTTCTGCTCCTGTAAAGATTTACAGCCTCGGAAACCCTGTACAGGGTCGCTATGAGTTGGAACC